>NC_087068.1:59418371-59515871 GCF_963678635.1 Symsagittifera roscoffensis
GTCACGTTTGTACGGGCTCCAGAGTTATCCGCCTCCTCAAGGTGGCACTGGCTACGCCAAAATGGAAATGCATGAAGTCACCCCTCCTCCACGGTCCCATTATAATTCAGTCACGTTTGTACGGGCTCCAGAGTTATCCGCCTCCTCAAGGTGGCACTGGCTACGCCAAAATGGAAATGCATGAAGTCACCCCTCCTCCACGGTCCCATTATAATTCAGTCACGTTTGTACGGGCTCCAGAGTTATCCGCCTCCTCAAGGTGGCACTGGCTACGCCAAAATGGAAATGCATGAAGTCACCCCTCCTCCACGGTCCCATTATAATTCAGTCACGTTTGTACGGGCTCCAGAGTTATCCGCCTCCTCAAGGTGGCACTGGCTACGCCAAAATGGAAATGCATGAAGTCACCCCTCCTCCACGGTCCCATTATAATTCAGTCACGTTTGTACGGGCTCCAGAGTTATCCGCCTCCTCAAGGTGGCACTGGCTACGCCAAAATGGAAATGCATGAAGTCACCCCTCCTCCACGGTCCCATTATAATTCAGTCACGTTTGTACGGGCTCCAGAGTTATCCGCCTCCTCAAGGTGGCACTGGCTACGCCAAAATGGAAATGCATGAAGTCACCCCTCCTCCACGGTCCCATTATAATTCAGTCACGTTTGTACGGCTCCAGAGTTATCCGCCTCCTCAAGGTGGCACTGGCTACGCCAAAATGGAAATGCATGAAGTCACCCCTCCTCCACGGTCCCATTATAATTCAGTCACGTTTGTACGGCTCCAGAGTTATCCGCCTCCTCAAGGTGGCACTGGCTACGCCAAAATGGAAATGCATGAAGTCACCCCTCCTCCACGGTCCCATTATAATTCAGTCACGTTTGTACGGGCTCCAGAGTTATCCGCCTCCTCAAGGTGGCACTGGCTACGCCAAAATGGAAATGCATGAAGTCACCCCTCCTCCACGGTCCCATTATAATTCAGTCACGTTTGTACGGGCTCCAGAGTTATCCGCCTCCTCAAGGTGGCACTGGCTACGCCAAAATGGAAATGCATGAAGTCACCCCTCCTCCACGGTCCCATTATAATTCAGTCACGTTTGTACGGGCTCCAGAGTTATCCGCCTCCTCAAGGTGGCACTGGCTACGCCAAAATGGAAATGCATGAAGTCACCCCTCCTCCACGGTCCCATTATAATTCAGTCACGTTTGTACGGGCTCCAGAGTTATCCGCCTCCTCAAGGTGGCACTGGCTACCCCAAAATGGAAATGCATGAAGTCACCCCTCCTCCACGGTCCCATTATAATTCAGTCACGTTTGTACGGGCTCCAGAGTTATCCGCCTCCTCAAGGTGGCACTGGCTACGCCAAAATGGAAATGCATGAAGTCACCCCTCCTCCACGGTCCCATTATAATTCAGTCACGTTTGTACGGGCTCCAGAGTTATCCGCCTCCTCAAGGTGGCACTGGCTACCCCAAAATGGAAATGCATGAAGTCACCCCTCCTCCACGGTCCCATTATAATTCAGTCACGTTTGTACGGGCTCCAGAGTTATCCGCCTACTCAAGGTGGCACTGGCTACGCCAAAATGGAAATGCATGAAGTCACCCCTCCTCCACGGTCCCATTATAATTCAGTCACGTTTGTACGGGCTCCAGAGTTATCCGCCTCCTCAAGGTGGCACTGGCTACCCAAAATGGAAATGCATGAAGTCACCCCTCCTCCACGGTCCCATTATAATTCAGTCACGTTTGTACGGGCTCCAGAGTTATCCGCCTCCTCAAGGTGGCACTGGCTACCCCAAAATGGAAATGCATGAAGTCACCCCTCCTCCACGGTCCCATTATAATTCAGTCACGTTTGTACGGGCTCCAGAGTTATCCGCCTCCTCAAGGTGGCACTGGCTACGCCAAAATGGAAATGCATGAAGTCACCCCTCCTCAACGGTCCCATTATAATTCAGTCACGTTTGTACGGGCTCCAGAGTTATCCGCCTCCTCAAGGTGGCACTGGCTACCCCAAAATGGAAATGCATGAAGTCACCCCTCCTCCACGGTCCCATTATAATTCAGTCACGTTTGTACGGGCTCCAGAGTTATCCGCCTCCTCAAGGTGGCACTGGCTACCCCAAAATGGAAATGCATGAAGTCACCCCTCCTCCACGGTCCCATTATAATTCAGTCACGTTTGTACGGGCTCCAGAGTTATCCGCCTCCTCAAGGTGGCACTGGCTACGCCAAAATGGAAATGCATGAAGTCACCCCTCCTCCACGGTCCCATTATAATTCAGTCACGTTTGTACGGGCTCCAGAGTTATCCGCCTCCTCAAGGTGGCACTGGCTACCCCAAAATGGAAATGCATGAAGTCACGCCTCCTCCACGGTCCCATTATAATTCAGTCACGTTTGTACGGGCTCCAGAGTTATCCGCCTCCTCAAGGTGGCACTGGCTACCCCAAAATGGAAATGCATGAAGTCACCCCTCCTCCACGGTCCCATTATAATTCAGTCACGTTTGTACGGCTCCAGAGTTATCCGCTCCTCAAGGTGGCACTGGCTACGCCGAAATGGAAATGCATGAAGTCACCCCTCCTCCACGGTCCCATTATAATTCAGTCACGTTTGTACGGGCTCCAGAGTTATCCGCCTCCTCAAGGTGGCACTGGCTACCCCAAAATGGAAATGCATGAAGTCACCCCTCCTCCACGGTCCCATTATAATTCAGTCACGTTTGTACGGGCTCCAGAGTTATCCGCCTCCTCAAGGTGGCACTGGCTACCCCAAAATGGAAATGCATGAAGTCACCCCTCCACCACGGTCCCATTATAATTCAGTCACGTTTGTACGGCTCCAGAGTTATCCGCTCCTCAAGGTGGCACTGGCTACGCCGAAATGGAAATGCATGAAGTCACCCCTCCTCCACGGTCCCATTATAATTCAGTCACGTTTGTACGGGCTCCAGAGTTATCCGCCTCCTCAAGGTGGCACTGGCTACCCCAAAATGGAAATGCATGAAGTCACCCCTCCTCCACGGTCCCATTATAATTCAGTCACGTTTGTACGGGCTCCAGAGTTATCCGCCTCCTCAAGGTGGCACTGGCTACCCCAAAATGGAAATGCATGAAGTCACCCCTCCTCCACGGTCCCATTATAATTCAGTCACGTTTGTACGGCTCCAGAGTTATCCGCTCCTCAAGGTGGCACTGGCTACGCCGAAATGGAAATGCATGAAGTCACCCCTCCTCCACGGTCACATTATAATTCAGTCACGTTTGTACGGGCTCCAGAGTTATCCGCCTCCTCAAGGTGGCACTGGCTACCCCAAAATGGAAATGCATGAAGTCACCCCTCCTCCACGGTCCCATTATAATTCAGTCACGTTTGTACGGGCTCCAGAGTTATCCGCCTCCTCAAGGTGGCACAGGCTACCCCAAAATGGAAATGCATGAAGTCACCCCTCCTCCACGGTCCCATTATAATTCAGTCACGTTTGTACGGCTCCAGAGTTATCCGCTCCTCAAGGTGGCACTGGCTACGCCGAAATGGAAATGCATGAAGTCACCCCTCCTCCACGGTCCCATTATAATTCAGTCACGTTTGTACGGGCTCCAGAGTTATCCGCCTCCTCAAGGTGGCACTGGCTACCCCAAAATGGAAATGCATGAAGTCACCCCTCCTCCACGGTCCCATTATAATTCAGTCACGTTTGTACGGGCTCCAGAATTATCCGCCTCCTCAAGGTGGCACTGGCTACCCCAAAATGGAAATGCATGAAGTCACCCCTCCTCCACGGTCCCATTATAATTCAGTCACGTTTGTACGGCTCCAGAGTTATCCGCTCCTCAAGGTGGCACTGGCTACGCCGAAATGGAAATGCATGAAGTCACCCCTCCTCCACGGTCCCATTATAATTCAGTCACGTTTGTACGGGCTCCAGAGTTATCCGCCTCCTCAAGGTGGCACTGGCTACCCCAAAATGGAAATGCATGAAGTCACCCCTCCTCCACGGTCCCATTATAATTCAGTCACGTTTGTACGGGCTCCAGAGTTATCCGCCTCCTCAAGGTGGCACTGGCTACCCCAAAATGGAAATGCATGAAGTCACCCCTCCTCCACGGTCCCATTATAATTCAGTCACGTTTGTACGGGCTCCAGAGTTATCCGCTCCTCAAGGTGGCACTGGCTACCCCAAAATGGAAATGCATGAAGTCACCCCTCCTCCACGGTCCCATTATAATTCAGTCACGTTTGTACGGCTCCAGAGTTATCCGCTCCTCAAGGTGGCACTGGCTACGCCGAAATGGAAATGCATGAAGTCACCCCTCCTCCACGGTCCCATTATAATTCAGTCACGTTTGTACGGCTCCAGAGTTATCCGCTCCTCAAGGTGGCACTGGCTACGCCGAAATGGAAATGCATGAAGTCACCCCTCCTCCACGGTCCCATTATAATTCAGTCACGTTTGTACGGCTCCAGAGTTATCCGCTCCTCAAGGTGGCACTGGCTACCCCAAAATGGAAATGCATGAAGTCACCCCTCCTCCACGGTCCCATTATAATTCAGTCACGTTTGTACGGGCTCCAGAGTTATCTGGCTACCCGTACAAACTGGCTAATCGACCTGGTACCTCCGGAAGTGTCGATCGCGTGGAAGCACTACCTCCACAACAAATTCCCACAACTACATATCGTCCTATACACCAACGACCCTCAGAACTTCGTACCCTACCTGGCCGATTCTCAGGGGGATAATTGCAGCGTGGCTGAAAAGGGCAAAAGGATGGATATTTCTGTGTTTGGGAAAATTAAAACTGCGAGGAGGAAGCCGACGGCCAAGTGCAATTACGCACCGCCTATTGGACTGCAGGTAACAAGATGCTCAACAGTAACAAGATACTCTACTCCTCATACTCTGTCCAATTCGCCGTTTAATTAAAATTCAATTGCTTTTGTTGAGAAGAAGCATTTATTTACCAATTGAACATAATCATGAATCTCAAATGACTTCGTGCCTAGTTGAAAACGGTAATGAGAAAGATTCAGATTTCGATGCTGTAATCGCAACTTGAAACTTACTGCATTGTCTAGGATGAGTGGGCGTTCACAAAGAGTACAGGATTGTTGAATGATTAAGCACCCAAAAATTGTGTTGAAATAAATAGAGGTTTCATGGTCACAAGTTCAAAGCTTATGTCGATTAGTGGGAATGATAGTAGATTACAACTCCACGGTTGATTTCAATTAAGATACAATCAATCCTCCTCTCCTCCTAAAATATAACCCAGAATCCCATAGAAAAACAGATATATGCAAGATGAATTTCTTCATTATCAGGTCAAGGGTCAACGGGATGTGTCTTTTGTATAAATGTGTTAAGTTTCTTCTAAGTTAAGTTTTCAAAAAATAGAAAACTGATAAGGTTTTCGTTTGGTTCTGTTCTACAATTTATACAGAATATTCATCTGATTACTTACCTATTGTTGCGAGATTTTAAATGTCTCAATCATAGTATTGTCATCGCTATCGCTGCATTTTACAAAATCGCGTTTTCATAATTGCAGCGTTTGAACTCATTTTCAAAGAAAATATACTCAAATGCAGATATTGCCTCCTTGAGTATAAATATAAAAGTTATTTTATTTTACCTGCAATTTCTTAGTTAAATTTTGGGAGTTTTTGCTATCGAATTGGAAAAATGTACGTTTTTGGTCGTAAAAATTACTTTTTAAGTTTTGTTTGGTGGCCTAAAAAGTAAAAAAAAAAGTAAGTACAGAAACCTTCAATTTTCTTCTTAAGCTTAAACCAGCTGCCTATTTTCCCTGCGCATTTTCGCAGACTTTTTCAGCACAAACTCCTTTTTATGGTTGCTCTCGAAAAAATTTAAACCGTTTTTAGGATAAATCATGGAAAAATTATATTTTTTGTTCACCTGTTTGTTACTTAATTAAGAGCGAAAAAATTCTAAACAAAAACTATGACGAGCACTTTCTTTTCAACCCAAGTCGCAAATAAAAGTGTTTATTACTCAAGCATAGCTTGTGTTATAGTATGAACTCTCTTTTTTTTCCCAAGCTAAGTCGCAAATATTGTTGCGATGCAATTGTTGCGACAAAATGTGTTTATTTTGAAACAGTTCATTTTGATCCAGCTTTTAAGTACAGCTAATGCTAAGGATAGTAACACAGACTATTATGTTACAAATAGCACTTTAGCTTCCAGGTATCATGGATATGCGTAGAGGTAAGGAAGGAGACCAGTAACAAAATAAGAGGGTTCGAACCTGGGCAGGGTCGGATGTTTTAATGAACTTCATCGTATACTAGTTAACATGCGTCCGCTCTATAAATTGAGGCATGTTAGTTGGTAAATTTTTTTTCTAATTGACTGGTACTCTTAATGCGTCATAATTGGCTTGCGTAACCTGAGAAATTTTGTAGACTCAAAGTTTTACTCATTCATTTTTTCCCAGTAGCGTTATCGGTCATATGTTTGCTCGTGTATGCGATGTGCAATTTCGCCTCTGTGTTAAAAGTTTTGTTGTTGTTGTTTCCAGCCGAACTCTCAAATGAAAGTGCTCATTTGGCTGACGTTCGCCATAATCGCGATCTGTAGCATTGAAAATTTCATAGTATCTGTTCTCTGCTTTATTTGTGGCTCGTGTCTGTGAATCGCTAAACATTCGTAGCTGAGTGATTAGTGCGTGAGATTCGTCATCTCAGGTCGCAGGATCGAATCATACTCGTAGCGAAATTCGAAGCTTAATTCAACTTTTCTTATTTCATTTTATAGAGCTGCTTTTTTGTCGGTTTCTCGTTAGTGTTTGCGAAATGCAGCCTTGCATCTGTAAAAAAAGAATGTTGTTATTGTTGATTTAACTTTGCGGCATCCACCGACCGAAGTCAGGGGATAGAAGTTCAGAATAGAAGGGCGTACTTGGTAAGGGGGAAGAGAGTGAGTGTGGAAAAAAACTTTTAGACGGAAAAAAAGTTGATGAGTGGTGACGGAAAAACTCATGAGGGGTGACGGAAAAAAGTTGATGACGAGAACGATAAGTGGAAATTAAAAAAATCATAATCTAAGAAGCTAAGTGGTTTTTGACGTTAAGTGTTTCGGCTTCACTGTGCATGTGGGCAGTGGAACTCATGAGGGGTAAACCATTAAAAACACGGAGAGCTTGATTTTGGAAAGGCGTTGAACCTGCTAAGGGTTTGTGGACTCTCCTACGACTAGCCTTGTCAGCGGACTTTTTGCAGTGAATGACAAAATACGGGTCGGGTCAAAAATAAAGTCGAAAATTTTTTGGATTTTTGCTCTACGGGAGAGACTCATTGTTTAAAAATACAGTGGGTATTTTAATGTGGTCTGTGTTGTAAAAAAAAAGGTTACTAATTCTTTACAGGACGCAAAATTTAGTCTATGAGAAGTAAAAAAAAAACGTACAGATGTTTCAGGTGGCCGTTTTCCGCGTTTGATGTTTTCGCGTTATCAGAGCCCGCGAACTGGGGAACTCAGCAGCGAATTTTTGAGAACATGACTGTTCTCGATTACAAATGGTATTTTGACGCCCATTTAATTAATTGCTGAGCTAGCGCGCCAGCCATGTTGGGGCGGTGTGTCAAGAAATAGTTTCACGAGTGTACGATAACACAGTATGTCGAAAGCTTTTGAAAGGTTTAGTGTTGAAAGGACAACGACTAAGGGGAATTCAGATTGAAATGGTCTGTGACGCAATGTTCAAGGGTTGACAGCGCAGTGGTGGTGAAGTGAAGTGAGTAGGAACTATGTTGATGCTTGGCATTAGGTAGATGCTAAGTGAAAAATGGATGGTTGAGCCTCTAAAATTTCAATTGCTGGGCAAAGAAGTGATATAGGCCTGCACTGTGCATGTGGCTTCACTGTGCATAAGCTCAGTGGACCTCATGTAGGGGTGAATCAGTAATTACACCTAGAACTTGATTTTGGGTTTTTGCATGCGATTTTTTGACGTGTTGCTGGCAGCGTTGTGCCAAGCAGGAGAGGCGTTGAACCTGCTAATGTTTCAGGACTCCTTTCCTTCGCCTAGCCGTGTCAGCAGACTTTTTGCAGTGAATGGCAAAAAAAAAATTCGGGCCAAAGAAAAGTTGAAAATTTTGGCGTTTTTGCTGAGCGGGAGAGACTCATTGTTCAATTTTATAGCATTTTAATATAGCCTTTGTTGTAAGAAGAAAAGGGTTACTGATTCTTTACAGGACGCAAAATTTAGTCCATGAGAAGTAAAAAAAAACGTACAGATGTCTCAAATAGCCGTTTTCCGCGTTTGATGTTCATTCAATATCAGAGCTCACGAGAATTGGTGGAAGTCGTCCGCATATGAGATGTGCTGAACCTTCTCTTATGGGGAAGACGCGTTATGAACGTAAAAGTTAAAACATGTGGGTGATGTTACCGAACCCTGAGGGATTCTGCAGTGAACTATTTCAAGAATGACTTTTCTCGAATACAAGTGGTAGTTTGACGCTTATTCAAAAAGTTGCTGAGCCAGCGCACTAGGCCTGTTGGGAGCGGTGTGTCAATAAATAGTTCTACTAGTGTACGATGACATGTTGTTAAAGGGTTGAAACCGCATTGGTGGTGAAGTGAAATGGGCTAAATGGGCAGGAATTATGTTGTTGCTTGGCATGGGGTAGATGTTTAGTGAAAAATGAATGAATGAGCCTCTATTAAATTTCAATAGGTCTGTTTAATGTTGACAGTTAAAAAGTTTTATCTGGTTCGGACAAAGTTATGATGTTCGATTTTTTCCAAATTTAAGGGACTATGTTCTCAGACAGCGTTCTCAAACAGCGTTCCGAAACAGCCTATTGTTCTCAAGCAGCTGTAAGAAAGTTATTTTTTTGACATTTTGTCAGCTTATTGAAAATTTTTTTCCTCGGAAAATATCCCCCCAAATCTGCGATCTAAGATTTAACCAAAAGACATTAACGTACAGATTTTTCTGGCATAACTGGCTTCTAAGCGATTTCAAATAGAAAAGCCAGCATGGCCTTAGGAAAATTTCATTTCTGAACATGTAACAGTTTTTGGAGAACTTTTCCATTTTTCTCAACATTTACCCTGCCAAACACCTCATTTTAATGCTTTTATCGTAGAAACAGAGAATGTTCTCTGCATAAGTCGCTACTCCCTAAGGTAGAGAAATCAGTATGTATAGCGGAAGTCCAGCTTTTGTCCGTTTTAGTGTAGTTTGTCAAATTTCTCGAAAATTATCTTGCCAAATTTGAGGTTTAGGGTTCAATCGACACAACAAATTTTGAAGATTTGCTCTTTATTTGAGGCCTTCCCCTGCTTTAATAGAGAAGACACAAGGGATACTGGAAAATTCAAATTTAAAATTTTGTGACAGTTTCGAAACTTTTTGTCGACAACTCTCCAGCTAAATCTGAGATTAAGATTTCATTTGAGAGAAAGAGTAGCATGAATCTACCGTGGTCAGCGTCAAATCTGTTATCTAAGCAAAAAAAAATTTTGTTATGGGTAAAGTCCGTTTTCTTTCCACATCAATGAAACATATTCTAAAGAAAGTTCAGGTCGTTACCTGCAGTTTCGGTTGGGCCAGTAATGTTTGACCATCTACAAGAGCACATGGCGCAGCCTCTCAATCTTTAGGTCCGCGGTTGAATCCGGCGCGTAAAAAGTTTTTGTTTTTCAAGACCTCTTATAGCCTTTTCTTTCCTTTTCTTATTTCTTGGACAAAGTTGGAGGGGCTAGAAGAGTTCTTTTTCCTTGGTGAAATTGTTCACCGCGAAGATTCTGTCGTCTTATTCTTGAATAAATTTGAAAAATTCAGTGAATTAGTGAATCAAGCAGAGAAAGATTTAAGCAAAGAAAAATTAAAATAAAAAAAGAATTTAAACACAATCATTTAGAAGGAAAAATATTTACATTGCGCAGGTGCCACTCAATTTCATGGTTGAATAATTCAATTTCCCGAATGCAAGCTCTCGTTTTTGAGAAATAGCTGATTGAAAATACAATTCAAAATACTTTGAAAGATATTTCAATGTTCAGAAAAAATTGAATTATATTATTTTTTGTGGACAATTTAGTTTTTGCCAGAAATGTTTAATTTGAAATCAATGTTTTTGTTTGTCGCAGACAATTGTAATGTTCTTTTGGATCTGTTTGGTCATCACTGGATAAAATTAGATTTTAAAACTTTTTTCCAACTTAAATATTCTTTTGGATAAATTTTTGATAATTGCATCCTGTTTTTGATCAGGTATTGGCCTGTGCTAAGCGCACGTTTTGCGGAGAAGGACTTGACCTCTGTGTTTAATTGCAGTTCGATTTCAGTAGTTTTGTTTTTCTTTTCATTGTATCGCCCATACAACGTATAAACATAAATCTACTGTAATCTACTGTTTTGTTAAATTAGTTAAGATGTTTCAAGTGTGTTAAAAAATTACGAGATAGCAAGTTCTGTGGTCTGCATGTTCTCAATAAATTCGATTTGGGAAATGAATCCATTGTTTTTCACTGAGGTTTGATCCTGTTTGCAGGAGTTGTTGTCTGCATGTGAGAAGTGTATTCGGAACAACAAGAACAAAGGGAAGCGGGACTTTGACTTCACAGCGTGGCAGTACAAAGTGTCGAAACAGATGAGCAGAAACTACGACTACAGAGAAGCCACCATGTGTGCCGCGGACCAAAGACTCACCATAGGTGAACAAACATCTTATTCGGTCCCGGTCCCATTATAATTCAGTCACGTTTGTACGGCTCCAGAGTTATCCGCCTCCTCAAGGTGGCACTGGCTACCCCAAAATGGAAATGCATGAAGTCACCCCTCCTCCACGGTCCCATTATAATTCAGTCACGTTTGTACGGGCTCCAGAGTTATCCGCCTCCTCAAGGTGGCACTGGCTACCCCAAAATGGAAATGCATGAAGTCACCCCTCCTCCACGGTCCCATTATAATTCAGTCACGTTTGTACGGGCTCCAGAGTTATCCGCCTCCTCAAGGTGGCACTGGCTACCCCAAAATGGAAATGCATGAAGTCACCCCTCCTCCACGGTCCCATTATAATTCAGTCACGTTTGTACGGGCTCCAGAGTTATCCGCCTCCTCAAGGTGGCACTGGCTACCCCAAAATGGAAATGCATGAAGTCACCCCTCCTCCACGGTCCCATTATAATTCAGTCACGTTTGTACGGGCTCCAGAGTTATCCGCCTCCTCAAGGTGGCACTGGCTACCCCAAAATGGAAATGCATGAAGTCACCCCTCCTCCACGGTCCCATTATAATTCAGTCACGTTTGTACGGGCTCCAGAGTTATCCGCCTCCTCAAGGTGGCACTGGCTACCCCAAAATGGAAATGCATGAAGTCACCCCTCCTCCACGGTCCCATTATAATTCAGTCACGTTTGTACGGGCTCCAGAGTTATCCGCCTCCTCAAGGTGGCACTGGCTACGCCAAAATGGAAATGCATGAAGTCACCCCTCCTCCACGGTCCCATTATAATTCAGTCACGTTTGTACGGGCTCCAGAGTTATCCGCCTCCTCAAGGTGGCACTGGCTACCCCAAAATGGAAATGCATGAAGTCACCCCTCCACGGTCCCATTATAATTCAGTCACGTTTGTACGGGCTCCAGAGTTATCCGCCTCCTCAAGGTGGCACTGGCTACCCCAAAATGGAAATGCATGAAGTCACCCCTCCTCCACGGTCCCATTATAATTCAGTCACGTTTGTACGGGCTCCAGAGTTATCCGCCTCCTCAAGGTGGCACTGGCTACGCCAAAATGGAAATGCATGAAGTCACCCCTCCTCCACGGTCCCATTATAATTCAGTCACGTTTGTACGGGCTCCAGAGTTATCCGCCTCCTCAAAGTGGCACTGGCTACCCCAAAATGGAAATGCATGAAGTCACCCCTCCTCCACGGTCCCATTATAATTCAGTCACGTTTGTACGGGCTCCAGAGTTATCCGCCTCCTCAAGGTGGCACTGGCTACCCCAAAATGGAAATGCATGAAGTCACCCCTCCTCCACGGTCCCATTATAATTCAGTCACGTTTGTACGGGCTCCAGAGTTATCCGCCTCCTCAAGGTGGCACTGGCTACGCCAAAATGGAAATGCATGAAGTCACCCCTCCTCCACGGTCCCATTATAATTCAGTCACGTTTGTACGGGCTCCAGAGTTATCCGCCTCCTCAAGGTGGCACTGGCTACCCCAAAATGGAAATGCATGAAGTCACCCCTCCTCCACGGTCCCATTATAATTCAGTCACGTTTGTACGGGCTCCAGAGTTATCCGCCTCCTCAAGGTGGCACTGGCTACCCCAAAATGGAAATGCATGAAGTCACCCCTCCTCCACGGTCCCATTATAATTCAGTCACGTTTGTACGGGCTCCAGAGTTATCCGCCTCCTCAAGGTGGCACTGGCTACGCCAAAATGGAAATGCATGAAGTCACCCCTCCTCCACGGTCCCATTATAATTCAGTCACGTTTGTACGGGCTCCAGAGTTATCCGCCTCCTCAAGGTGGCACTGGCTACGCCAAAATGGAAATGCATGAAGTCACCCCTCCTCCACGGTCCCATTATAATTCAGTCACGTTTGTACGGGCTCCAGAGTTATCCGCCTCCTCAAGGTGGCACTGGCTACGCCAAAATGGAAATGCATGAAGTCACCCCTCCTCCACGGTCCCATTATAATTCAGTCACGTTTGTACGGGCTCCAGAGTTATCCGCCTCCTCAAGGTGGCACTGGCTACCCCAAAATGGAAATGCATGAAGTCACCCCTCCTCCACGGTCCCATTATAATTCAGTCACGTTTGTACGGGCTCCAGAGTTATCCGCCTCCTCAAGGTGGCACTGGCTACCCCAAAATGGAAATGCATGAAGTCACCCCTCCTCCACGGTCCCATTATAATTCAGTCACGTTTGTACGGGCTCCAGAGTTATCCGCCTCCTCAAGGTGGCACTGGCTACGCCAAAATGGAAATGCATGAAGTCACCCCTCCTCCACGGTCCCATTATAATTCAGTCACGTTTGTACGGGCTCCAGAGTTATCCGCCTCCTCAAGGTGGCACTGGCTACGCCAAAATGGAAATGCATGAAGTCACCCCTCCTCCACGGTCCCATTATAATTCAGTCACGTTTGTACGGGCTCCAGAGTTATCCGCCTCCTCAACGTGGCACTGGCTACGCCAAAATGGAAATGCATGAAGTCACCCCTCCTCCACGGTCCCATTATAATTCAGTCACGTTTGTACGGGCTCCAGAGTTATCCGCCTCCTCAAGGTGGCACTGGCTACGCCAAAATGGAAATGCATGAAGTCACCCCTCCTCCACGGTCCCATTATAATTCAGTCACGTTTGTACGGCTCCAGAGTTATCCGCCTCCTCAAGGTGGCACTGGCTACCCCAAAATGGAAATGCATGAAGTCACCCCTCCTCCACGGTCCCATTATAATTCAGTCACGTTTGTACGGGCTCCAGAGTTATCCGCCTCCTCAAGGTGGCACTGGCTACGCCAAAATGGAAATGCATGAAGTCACCCCTCCTCCACGGTCCCATTATAATTCAGTCACGTTTGTACGGGCTCCAGAGTTATCCGCCTCCTCAAGGTGGCACTGGCTACGCCAAAATGGAAATGCATGAAGTCACCCCTCCTCCACGGTCCCATTATAATTCAGTCACGTTTGTACGGGCTCCAGAGTTATCCGCCTCCTCAAGGTGGCACTGGCTACGCCAAAATGGAAATGCATGAAGTCACCCCTCCTCCACGGTCCCATTATAATTCAGTCACGTTTGTACGGCTCCAGAGTTATCCGCCTCCTCAAGGTGGCACTGGCTACCCCAAAATGGAAATGCATGAAGTCACCCCTCCTCCACGGTCCCATTATAATTCAGTCACGTTTGTACGGGCTCCAGAGTTATCCGCCTCCTCAAGGTGGCACTGGCTACGCCAAAATGGAAATGCATGAAGTCACCCCTCCTCCACGGTCCCATTATAATTCAGTCACGTTTGTACGGCTCCAGAGTTATCCGCCTCCTCAAGGTGGCACTGGCTACGCCAAAATGGAAATGCATGAAGTCACCCCTCCTCCACGGTCCCATTATAATTCAGTCACGTTTGTACGGCTCCAGAGTTATCCGCCTCCTCAAGGTGGCACTGGCTACGCCAAAATGGAAATGCATGAAGTCACCCCTCCTCCACGGTCCCATTATAATTCAGTCACGTTTGTACGGCTCCAGAGTTATCCGCCTCCTCAAGGTGGCACTGGCTACGCCAAAATGGAAATGCATGAAGTCACCCCTCCTCCACGGTCCCATTATAATTCAGTCACGTTTGTACGGGCTCCAGAGTTATCCGCCTCCTCAAGGTGGCACTGGCTACGCCAAAATGGAAATGCATGAAGTCACCCCTCCTCCACGGTCCCATTATAATTCAGTCACGTTTGTACGGGCTCCAGAGTTATCCGCCTCCTCAAGGTGGCACTGGCTACCCCAAAATGGAAATGCATGAAGTCACCCCTCCTCCACGGTCCCATTATAATTCAGTCACGTTTGTACGGGCTCCAGAGTTATCCGCCTCCTCAAGGTGGCACTGGCTACGCCAAAATGGAAATGCATGAAGTCACCCCTCCTCCACGGTCCCATTATAATTCAGTCACGTTTGTACGGGCTCCAGAGTTATCCGCCTCCTCAAGGTGGCACTGGCTACCCCAAAATGGAAATGCATGAAGTCACCCTCCTCCACGGTCCCATTATAATTCAGTCACGTTTGTACGGGCTCCAGAGTTATCCGCCTCCTCAAGGTGGCACTGGCTACGCCAAAATGGAAATGCATGAAGTCACCCCTCCTCCACGGTCCCATTATAATTCAGTCACGTTTGTACGGGCTCCAGAGTTATCCGCCTCCTCAAGGTGGCACTGGCTACGCCAAAATGGAAATGCATGAAGTCACCCCTCCTCCACGGTCCCATTATAATTCAGTCACGTTTGTACGGGCTCCAGAGTTATCCGCCTCCTCAAGATGGCACTGGCTACCCCAAAATGGAAATGCATGAAGTCACCCCTCCTCCACGGTCCCATTATAATTCAGTCACGTTTGTACGGGCTCCAGAGTTATCCGCCTCCTCAAGGTGGCACTGGCTACGCCAAAATGGAAATGCATGAAGTCACCCCTCCTCCACGGTCCCATTATAATTCAGTCACGTTTGTACGGGCTCCAGAGTTATCCGCCTCCTCAAGGTGGCACTGGCTACCCCAAAATGAAATGCATGAAGTCACCCCTCCTCCACGGTCCCATTATAATTCAGTCACGTTTGTACGGGCTCCAGAGTTATCCGCCTCCTCAAGGTGGCACTGGCTACCCCAAAATGGAAATGCATGAAGTCACCCCTCCTCCACGGTCCCATTATAATTCAGTCACGTTTTGTACGGGCTCCAGAGTTATCCGCCTCCTCAAGGTGGCACTGGCTACCCCAAAATGGAAATGCATGAAGTCACCCCTCCTCCACGGTCCCATTATAATTCAGTCACGTTTGTACGGGCTCCAGAGTTATCCGCCTCCTCAAGGTGGCACTGGCTACCCCAAAATGGAAATGCATGAAGTCACCCCTCCTCCACGGTCCCATTATAATTCAGTCACGTTTGTACGGGCTCCAGAGTTATCCGCCTCCTCAAGGTGGCACTGGCTACGCCAAAATGGAAATGCATGAAGTCACCCCTCCTCCACGGTCCCATTATAATTCAGTCACGTTTGTACGGGCTCCAGAGTTATCCGCCTCCTCAAGGTGGCACTGGCTACGCCAAAATGGAAATGCATGAAGTCACCCCTCCTCCACGGTCCCATTATAATTCAGTCACGTTTGTACGGCTCCAGAGTTATCCGCCTCCTCAAGGTGGCACTGGCTACCCCAAAATGGAAATGCATGAAGTCACCCCTCCTCCACGGTCCCCATTATAATTCAGTCACGTTTGTAACGGCTCCAGAGTTATCCGCTCCTCAAGGTGGCACTGGCTACGCCGAAATGGAAATGCATGAAGTCACCCCTCCTCCACGGTCCCATTATAATTCAGTCACGTTTGTACGGGCTCCAGAGTTATCCGCCTCCTCAAGGTGGCACTGGCTACCCCAAAATGGAAATGCATGAAGTCACCCCTCCTCCACGGTCCCATTATAATTCAGTCACGTTTGTACGGGCTCCAGAGTTATCCGCCTCCTCAAGGTGGCACTGGCTACCCCAAAATGGAAATGCATGAAGTCACCCCTCCTCCACGGTCCCATTATAATTCAGTCACGTTTGTACGGCTCCAGAGTTATCCGCTCCTCAAGGTGGCACTGGCTACGCCGAAATGGAAATGCATGAAGTCACCCCTCCTCCACGGTCCCATTATAATTCAGTCACGTTTGTACGGGCTCCAGAGTTATCCGCCTCCTCAAGGTGGCACTGGCTACCCCAAAATGGAAATGCATGAAGTCACCCCTCCTCCACGGTCCCATTATAATTCAGTCACGTTTGTACGGGCTCCAGAGTTATCCGCCTCCTCAAGGTGGCACTGGCTACCCCAAAATGGAAATGCATGAAGTCACCCCTCCTCCACGGTCCCATTATAATTCAGTCACGTTTGTACGGCTCCAGAGTTATCCGCTCCTCAAGGTGGCACTGGCTACGCCGAAATGGAAATGCATGAAGTCACCCCTCCTCCACGGTCCCATTATAATTCAGTCACGTTTGTACGGGCTCCAGAGTTTATCCGCCTCCTCAAGGTGGCACTGGCTACCCCAAAATGGAAATGCATGAAGTCACCCCTCCTCCACGGTCCCATTATAATTCAGTCACGTTTGTACGGGCTCCAGAGTTATCCGCCTCCTCAAGGTGGCACTGGCTACCCCCCAAAATGGAAATGCATGAAGTCACCCCTCCTCCACGGTCCCATTATAATTCAGTCACGTTTGTACGGCTCCAGAGTTATCCGCTCCTCAAGGTGGCACTGGCTACGCCGAAATGGAAATGCATGAAGTCACCCCTCCTCCACGGTCCCATTATAATTCAGTCACGTTTGTACGGGCTCCAGAGTTATCCGCCTCCTCAAGGTGGCACTGGCTACCCCAAAATGGAAATGCATGAAGTCACCCCTCCTCCACGGTCCCATTATAATTCAGTCACGTTTGTACGGGCTCCAGAGTTATCCGCCTCCTCAAGGTGGCACTGGCTACCCCAAAATGGAAATGCATGAAGTCACCCCTCCTCCACGGTCCCATTATAATTCAGTCACGTTTGTACGGGCTCCAGAGTTATCCGCTCCTCAAGGTGGCACTGGCTACCCCAAAATGGAAATGCATGAAGTCACCCCTCCTCCACGGTCCCATTATAATTCAGTCACGTTTGTACGGGCTCCAGAGTTATCCGCTCCTCAAGGTGGCACTGGCTACCCCAAAATGGAAATGCATGAAGTCACCCCTCCTCCACGGTCCCATTATAATTCAGTCACGTTTGTACGGCTCCAGAGTTATCCGCTCCTCAAGGTGGCACTGGCTACGCCGAAATGGAAATGCATGAAGTCACCCCTCCTCCACGGTCCCATTATAATTCAGTCACGTTTGTACGGCTCCGGAGTTATCCGCTCCTCAAGGTGGCACTGGCTACGCCGAAATGGAAATGCATGAAGTCACCCCTCCTCCACGGTCCCATTATAATTCAGTCACGTTTGTACGGCTCCAGAGTTATCCGCTCCTCAAGGTGGCACTGGCTACCCCAAAATGGAAATGCATGAAGTCACCCCTCCTCCACGGTCCCATTATAATTCAGTCACGTTTGTACGGGCTCCAGAGTTATCCGCCTCCTCAAGGTGGCACTGGCTACCCCAAAATGGAAATGCATGAAGTCACCCCTCCTCCACGGTCCCATTATAATTCAGTCACGTTTGTACGGCTCCAGAGTTATCCGCTCCTCAAGGTGGCACTGGCTACGCCGAAATGGAAATGCATGAAGTCACCCCTCCTCCACGGTCCCATTATAATTCAGTCACGTTTGTACGGGCTCCAGAGTTATCCGCCTCCTCAAGGTGGCACTGGCTACCCCAAAATGGAAATGCATGAAGTCACCCCTCCTCCACGGTCCCATTATAATTCAGTCACGTTTGTACGGGCTCCAGAGTTATCCGCCTCCTCAAGGTGGCACTGGCTACGCCGAAATGGAAATGCATGAAGTCACCCCTCCTCCACGGTCCCATTATAATTCAGTCACGTTTGTACGGCTCCAGAGTTATCCGCTCCTCAAGGTGGCACTGGCTACGCCGAAATGGAAATGCATGAAGTCACCCCTCCTCCACGGTCCCATTATAATTCAGTCACGTTTGTACGGCTCCAGAGTTATCCGCTCCTCAAGGTGGCACTGGCTACCCCAAAATGGAAATGCATGAAGTCACCCCTCCTCCACGGTCCCATTATAATTCAGTCACGTTTGTACGGGCTCCAGAGTTATCCGCCTCCTCAAGGTGGCACTGGCTACCCCAAAATGGAAATGCATGAAGTCACCCCTCCTCCACGGTCTCATTATAATTCAGTCACGTTTGTACGGCTCCAGAGTTATCCGCTCCTCAAGGTGGCACTGGCTACGCCGAAATGGAAATGCATGAAGTCACCCCTCCTCCACGGTCCCATTATAATTCAGTCACGTTTGTACGGGCTCCAGAGTTATCCGCCTCCTCAAGGTGGCACTGGCTACCCCAAAATGGAAATGCATGAAGTCACCCCTCCTCCACGGTCCCATTATAATTCAGTCACGTTTGTACGGGCTCCAGAGTTATCCGCCTCCTCAAGGTGGCACTGGCTACCCCAAAATGGAAATGCATGAAGTCACCCCTCCTCCACGGTCCCATTATAATTCAGTCACGTTTGTACGGGCTCCAGAGTTATCCGCTCCTCAAGGTGGCACTGGCTACCCCAAAATGGAAATGCATGAAGTCACCCCTCCTCCACGGTCCCATTATAATTCAGTCACGTTTGTACGGGCTCCAGAATTATCTGCCTCCTCAAGGTGGCACTGGCTACCCCAAAATGGAAATGCATGAAGTCACCCCTCCTCCACGGTCCCATTATAATTCAGTCACGTTTGTACGGGCTCCAGAGTTATCCGCCTCCTCAAGGTGGCACTGGCTACCCCAAAATGGAAATGCATGAAGTCACCCCTCCTCCACGGTCCCATTATAATTCAGTCACGTTTGTACGGGCTCCAGAGTTATCCGCCTCCTCAAGGTGGCACTGGCTACCCCAAAATGGAAATGCATGAAGTCACCCCTCCTCCACGGTCCCATTATAATTCAGTCACGTTTGTACGGGCTCCAGAGTTATCCGCCTCCTCAAGGTGGCACTGGCTACGCCAAAATGGAAATGCATGAAGTCACCCCTCCTCCACGGTCCCATTATAATTCAGTCACGTTTGTACGGGCTCCAGAGTTATCCGCCTCCTCAAGGTGGCACTGGCTACCCCAAAATGGAAATGCATGAAGTCACCCCTCCTCCACGGTCCCATTATAATTCAGTCACGTTTGTACGGGCTCCAGAGTTATCCGCCTCCTCAAGGTGGCACTGGCTACCCCAAAATGGAAATGCATGAAGTCACCCCTCCTCCACGGTCCCATTATAATTCAGTCACGTTTGTACGGCTCCAGAGTTATCCGCTCCTCAAGGTGGCACTGGCTACGCCGAAATGGAAATGCATGAAGTCACCCCTCCTCCACGGTCCCATTATAATTCAGTCACGTTTGTACGGGCTCCAGAGTTATCCGCCTCCTCAAGGTGGCACTGGCTACCCCAAAATGGAAATGCATGAAGTCACCCCTCCTCCACGGTCCCATTATAATTCAGTCACGTTTGTACGGGCTCCAGAGTTATCCGCCTCCTCAAGGTGGCACTGGCTACCCCAAAATGGAAATGCATGAAGTCACCCCTCCTCCACGGTCCCATTATAATTCAGTCACGTTTGTACGGCTCCAGAGTTATCCGCTCCTCAAGGTGGCACTGGCTACGCCGAAATGGAAATGCATGAAGTCACCCCTCCTCCACGGTCCCATTATAATTCAGTCACGTTTGTACGGGCTCCAGAGTTATCCGCCTCCTCAAGGTGGCACTGGCTACCCCAAAATGGAAATGCATGAAGTCACCCCTCCTCCACGGTCCCATTATAATTCAGTCACGTTTGTACGGGCTCCAGAGTTATCCGCCTCCTCAAGGTGGCACTGGCTACCCCAAAATGGAAATGCATGAAGTCACCCCTCCTCCACGGTCCCATTATAATTCAGTCACGTTTGTACGGCTCCAGAGTTATCCGCTCCTCAAGGTGGCACTGGCTACGCCGAAATGGAAATGCATGAAGTCACCCCTCCTCCACGGTCCCATTATAATTCAGTCACGTTTGTACGGGCTCCAGAGTTATCCGCCTCCTCAAGGTGGCACTGGCTACCCCAAAATGGAAATGCATGAAGTCACCCCTCCTCCACGGTCCCATTATAATTCAGTCACGTTTGTACGGGCTCCAGAGTTATCCGCCTCCTAAAGGTGGCACTGGCTACCCCAAAATGGAAATGCATGAAGTCACCCCTCCTCCACGGTCCCATTATAATTCAGTCACGTTTGTACGGCTCCAGAGTTATCCGCTCCTCAAGGTGGCACTGGCTACGCCGAAATGGAAATGCATGAAGTCACCCCTCCTCCACGGTCCCATTATAATTCAGTCACGTTTGTACGGGCTCCAGAGTTATCCGCCTCCTCAAGGTGGCACTGGCTACCCCAAAATGGAAATGCATGAAGTCACCCCTCCTCCACGGTCCCATTATAATTCAGTCACGTTTGTACGGGCTCCAGAATTATCCGCCTCCTCAAGGTGGCACTGGCTACCCCAAAATGGAAATGCATGAAGTCACCCCTCCTCCACGGTCCCATTATAATTCAGTCACGTTTGTACGGCTCCAGAGTTATCCGCTCCTCGAGGTGGCACTGGCTACGCCGAAATGGAAATGCATGAAGTCACCCCTCCTCCACGGTCCCATTATAATTCAGTCACGTTTGTACGGGCTCCAGAGTTATCCGCCTCCTCAAGGTGGCACTGGCTACCCCAAAATGGAAATGCATGAAGTCACCCCTCCTCCACGGTCCCATTATAATTCAGTCACGTTTGTACGGGCTCCAGAGTTATCCGCCTCCTCAAGGTGGCACTGGCTACCCCAAAATGGAAATGCATGAAGTCACCCCTCCTCCACGGTCCCATTATAATTCAGTCACGTTTGTACGGGCTCCAGAGTTATCCGCTCCTCAAGGTGGCACTGGCTACGCCGAAATGGAAATGCATGAAGTCACCCCTCCTCCACGGTCCCATTATAATTCAGTCACGTTTGTACGGCTCCAGAGTTATCCGCTCCTCAAGGTGGCACTGGCTACCCCAAAATGGAAATGCATGAAGTCACCCCTCCTCCACGGTCCCATTATAATTCAGTCACGTTTGTACGGGCTCCAGAGTTATCCGCCTCCTCAAGGTGGCACTGGCTACCCCAAAATGGAAATGCATGAAGTCACCCCTCCTCCACGGTCCCATTATAATTCAGTCACGTTTGTACGGGCTCCAGAATTATCCGCCTCCTCAAGGTGGCACTGGCTACCCCAAAATGGAAATGCATGAAGTCACCCCTCCTCCACGGTCCCATTATAATTCAGTCACGTTTGTACGGGCTCCAGAATTATCCGCCTCCTCAAGGTGGCACTGGCTACCCCAAAATGGAAATGCATGAAGTCACCCCTCCTCCACGGTCCCATTATAATTCAGTCACGTTTGTACGGCTCCAGAGTTATCCGCTCCTCAAGGTGGCACTGGCTACGCCGAAATGGAAATGCATGAAGTCACCCCTCCTCCACGGTCCCATTATAATTCAGTCACGTTTGTACGGCTCCAGAGTTATCCGCTCCTCAAGGTGGCACTGGCTACCCCAAAATGGAAATGCATGAAGTCACCCCTCCTCCACGGTCCCATTATAATTCAGTCACGTTTGTACGGGCTCCAGAGTTATCCGCCTCCTCAAGGTGGCACTGGCTACCCCAAAATGGAAATGCATGAAGTCACCCCTCCTCCACGGTCCCATTATAATTCAGTCACGTTTGTACGGGCTCCAGAGTTATCCGCCTCCTCAAGGTGGCACTGGCTACGCCAAAATGGAAATGCATGAAGTCACCCCTCCTCCACGGTCCCATTATAATTCAGTCACGTTTGTACGGGCTCCAGAGTTATCCGCCTCCTCAAGGTGGCACTGGCTACGCCGAAATGGAAATGCATGAAGTCACCCCTCCTCCACGGTCCCATTATAATTCAGTCACGTTTGTACGGGCTCCAGAGTTATCCGCCTCCTCAAGGTGGCACTGGCTACGCCAAAATGGAAATGCATGAAGTCACCCCTCCTCCACGGTCCCATTATAATTCAGTCACGTTTGTACGGGCTCCAGAGTTATCCGCCTCCTCAAGGTGGCACTGGCTACCCCAAAATGGAAATGCATGAAGTCACCCCTCCTCCACGGTCCCATTATAATTCAGTCACGTTTGTACGGGCTCCAGAGTTATCCGCCTCCTCAAGGTGGCACTGGCTACGCCGAAATGGAAATGCATGAAGTCACCCCTCCTCCACGGTTGGTCGGCCCTGCATTGAGTAGGACCGGTGGCAATAAAAAAGTGAATAAACAAGCCAAGTAAAAAATGTGAACGAAAATGAGCAGAGTATGTAATTTTCAAGGGAGCATTGCGCAGATCTGAGGACGTGCGACAACAAATCTACTTGGCGTAGGTTCGAATCTGCTAAATGAACATTTTCATTTTCAGCTTCTCTGTGTCTCAAGTTGATTTAGCTTAATCAAAAAGTGTCAATCATAAAATTCAAACAGCTTAGTGCTATTTAATTTTCACTGATATTACTTCCTAAGTTAATTTAGGTAACAGATTTTTCACCTGGCACTTTATGTATTTTGTGTTTAGGATGTGTGGGACACCCAAATGTCGGCAAAAGCTCCGTCATCAACAGCATCATCGGCAAGAAAGTAGTGTCAACTTCGAGGACTCCCGGACACACGAAGCACTTCCAGACACACTTTGTGACATGCAATGTGCAGTTGTGCGACTGCCCTGGACTGGTGTTTCCCTCTATTGTGGACAAACAGCAGCAGATATTCTCGGGACTGTTTCCTATTGCCCAGGTTGGGCTTAGTGATTTTTAACATTGCTACTAATAATAGTTGGATTTCAGGCTTATTGTTCCGACCAATGAAAGTTGTGAGAAACTTGGTCTTCGGGTTTGTTAGGTTTTTTTTATATTTTTTCCACGCAAAATCACTTTCACTTACCAAAAATGTTTTCTCTGTCGAAAGTCTTGCCTGTCAAAAAAAGGGTTTGATATGTTTTTTCTCCAACTTTGATCGAATAAAGAAAGTGAGCCGATTTTTACTATGAGCATAAGTTCTTATGAAAGCTGTGGAAGTTTTGTTTTAATCTAGTAACATAATTTTCCGATTTTTTTAAAACGGTTTCTTGATTTTTTTTGCATTCATTTTTTGAAAAAAAAACTTGTTGTTAATTATGTTTTATACACTTACGGAATACGCGACCTTATAAGTTTACTGGTTACCCCGCGAATAAAACAACACAATTTGAAAAAAAAAAGGTTTTTTTTTTTCATTTTTATTATATGATTATTGTGGTCGTTTTGTGCTACTTTAGCAGCAACCGGTTGTCATTTCATGACTGACATTTAAAATCATCGAAGTATTAGGCTGAGAGATTGTCATGAGATTTTTGGTCCGTTTTCAGGTGTCTTTGATTTTAACTTGCTGATTGAAACTTGGAAAATATATTGATCTAATTAATCAAAAAATCAATGGATTTCAAACTATGATTAATGTTTTACGCTATTAACATGATAAATTACCAACATTTAAGTTTTAATTTAGTAAAGTCTTTCAGGTTGTAATTAATTTTTCAAAAAGTTTCTCAAATTTTTTTCGTGCTTGTGGTTTTCGTCCTTGTTTCTGTCGGTCCATTTTCCATTTTTTCAAATGCACATTTTTTATCTAGCAGGGTTTTTATTGGTTTAAGTTGTAAAGCGTGGGTTTTTTTTCCAATTTGGAGAGTTTTTTTCTATAATTGAAAGTTTGTATTTTGTAAATTTACCATAATGTTTTTGCGTAATTTTTTTCTTCATTTTTTTTAAATTGAACAGTTTGTTATTTCGGCTTAGTCAATTTATTTTGCGGTGTTTTGAGGGCAAAATATATTCGTATTGGATTATGTTCTTGCGTATGGTTGGGTCGTAAGAACTTTTAAAAATTCATGAAGTTTTTAATGACAACAGTTTTCAAACCCAAAATTTGTCGCTTTTGTTGACGCTCGGTGAATGGTTTCTAATTGTTTTAAGGCTGTTTATCAACATCGACCGATACAACCATGAAATTTTTGTAGCTGTAATTTTTCCAACTTTTTCAAGTTTCATTTTCAAGTAATTTTTTCAACTTAATTTTTTAGAGTACTTACTTCTGTCTTTTTCCACTGACTATATTGTAGCGTTATGTTTAGCGTAATGTGAAGTTTTTAAAGCTAAATCAATACTGGTTGTTGTATTCTGGCACAGATTTTCATTAAAATAAATTTCAGTATGAAACAAACGTTTGAAGTTTTTGGGTGTTGTTGTTTTTTTGGCGTTTTACCAACTTTTACGAGTCGTTTGCTTTGTGTAGCACAAGTGATGCGAAGTTCAGCTTCGTGTCTGTGTAAACAGGTTGAAATTAAACCAGTTCTTAATATATTAAGCCACTATATTAAACAACTATCGTGTTTTTAAGTATATTAAACACGTTGAAACTGAACCAATTGCAGTTAACAGCAGCCACGACCACTTTTGAAAAATAGCATGAACATTTTGCCTGCCCAGGTGCAAGAGCCCTACACACCTGTAGGTTTCATAGCAGACAGACTGCCCCTGGTGGAGATGTTGGGACTGAAACACCCGCAGGGGGAGGGGGAACAATGGACTGCGTGGGATGTGTGTGAGGCATGGGCTGTCAAGAGGGGCTTCAGGTAAATAAACAGTTAAACAGGCAGTGCGCATTGTGTTTTTTAAAGGAATTGACTTCTGAAATTCAACGACCTGAGAGTATAATTGAGGTTTGCAGGTATAATTAAATGCCCCCCCCCCCCCCCCCCTCACCCATCTTAGCTTCTAGTTGCCACATTTTGCAGTTCGAGATAGTATCCTGGAGATCAATAACGTTAATTTTTCACCAAACATTTATGCGACAAAAAAACTTGACAAAAATATGTTTTTGTGAAACCCTGTAGATTTCTGAAAAAGATGAAATTATGGTTAGCCTAAAAGTAATACAGTTATAGAACCTTTTTAAACTGTTCCGAGGAAAGGTTCATCTTAAAAAGAAAACAGAACTGAAAACAGAAGTTTTCTCTTAGAATTAAATGTTGTGTAACTGTTCTTGCTTTTCAGGATTGCGCGTACGAGCAAGTTCGACGTGTACAGAGCGGCCAACCACCTGCTACGCCTGACAGTCGAAGGGAGGATCTGCATGGCAACGTATCCTCCGAACTACTTCTCCGAAGAACACATGTGGAGGTCATCGGAGGAAACGAAGCAGTTGATCAAACTGGTTGAGGGGTCGAAGGTGGGGGCAGCAGGTGGGGGTTGGGATGTGTCCGAGTCATCCAGTCGATCGAAGAGCAGAGATACTCTAGCTATCGATGGTAAGTTCGAAAACTTCAAGTCTTGTACCACAAAGTTCTTATCCGCGCCACAGTAGATTCATTGAGAAAACTTTTTTTTCCTATCGCAAGTTGGTATTAAGTATCAAAGACTAATTTTACAACCATTCAGTGCATGGTTTTGAGTTTTGATCATCATCACCGTTAGTGATTCGCTGTTATTTGTTTCAGTGGAACGAAATCAAATGTCCGACGACAGCCGAAGTTTGTCTCCTGGAAACAGCGCTCGGTCTGGCGAAAGAGAGTCCGAAAATGAGGAGGAGGGGGAAGGAGACAATGTCAACGCTCAGAGAAGTTCTCCATCCGAGGGGGGCTCTACGAGAAAGGGGAGCAAAAAAGAGAGAAAAGCTTCGGACAGTGCTAGAGTGGCGAACAAATTCTCAGAACTGCTCGATTTTTCTTCAGATTGACAATGGCAGCTGATCGCATAATAAGTGGCAGAAAGTTGGAACAGGAAGAATTATTTAAAAAGAGCAAACGAAGTATTTCACAATTTTTTTCGATTCGTCAGACAGATTCATGTTCGTTTCATGACCAGCTGAAAATTCAAGTTTGTGTGCGAAATTTGGTCAAAATTGGCAGATTTTCCTTGTGATAAATTCTGACTGTTCAATTTTTTCGCAACTCTCAGTAGAAGTTGTGCTGTTTTCGAAATGCCATTTATATTCTTTGGGATTACCAGCTATAGAACTTAAATTCTTCTGCTATTTGAAAATACGTTAACCTGCTTTCATTACAGCTACTAAATAGTCATATTGTTAGTTTAATGATGGATCTGAAATGATACTAAATCAAAGAAAAATGATGCGTCAACCATTGTTTTGCAGTTGTGAAGACGAACTTAAATAACCTACGCATGTCAGATTTAGAAATTTTTGTGAACTACATCTTCATAATTCCAAATTCGGTTTGTACCAGAAAATTCAATTATTTTGTCTATGCCCTTTTTAAGCAAGCATGAAAGTGCTTATATAGATCTTTATGATTTTTTTCTGAAGGCTCAGATTCGATTTTTCGCGGTTTGACTTTTGATTTATTTTTAAGTTTTTTTAATTTCCTTTGTTAAAAGAAAGGCAAACTCCACTATCGAACAGCTGAAGTTTAAACACGAAAAAAAGAATGAATTCTACATTACTATACTGGTAGCTTTTAGGCGCATGAGGGGTCCCATGAGCCCCTAGATTTCATTTCTGGCATTCGTTCGATCTTTTCCGTGTCTGGAGCGTTACGAGGTAATCTAGTTTCCAAACTAACCGAAGTAATTTCATCGCACTTCACTCCCGCTCAATACGTTTTACCGTAGCATCAGTACAAATTAATTAATCATGAGTATTATCAAAGAGGTATCTCGAGTTTTAGTTGGGTCAATACTTAAAAGTTTCTGGAAAAAAGTTAATTTGTCGGAGTCATTTGCCTGCTTCATTGCGGCAGCTTACCTTACAAAGCATGGAATTTTCTTCTGTTGTTTACTGTTGTTGAAAGTAGTTCGTTATTATAAAGTTTATTTTATTTTGGTTTTTTGAATTTTTATTTTTTTGTTGCTTTCGGTTGTTGTTGATCGATCGACTGGTAATGCGTCGTTACAGGGTCAAAAATAATTTTTTATGATTTTGTGCGTTTCAGAAATCAATGGGTCGTGTGTTTCAGAATAATTAATATAATTAAGATTAATGAAAGTAGTGATTTTTTTGTTTTCAGGAAAAAGTCTTCAGGAAAATTTGTTCACGCTCAATTTTGATTTTTCGCGGTTTGACTTGTGATTTTTTTTCAAGTTCAATGCATTCCTATTGTTGAAAGCAAGGCAAACTCCCTTATCAAACAGCAGAATTGTAAAAGTCACGAAAAAGGTGATCGACTTTTAATTTGGAAAATGAAAATTAAATATCAGATTTCCCAGCGAAATAAAAGTTTTACCTATTTATCCAGTTTTCTCAAACTGGGTTAATTTTAACAAAAAAAGTGTTCATCATAAATTTTCTAGAAATTCAAAAAAGTTTAAGGCCATCTATTTTTTTTCTTCGAAATTAAAAATTTGAAGATTTTTGAAAAAAAAGTCAGTATTTTTTCAGCTTCCTTGCGTTCATTACTCTTTTCCAACTGTCAATTGGCTATGTTTTAAGTTTTAATGAAGTAGTTATAACAGTTTTTTTTTGAACCCATGTCGCAAATAAACGTGCTCATTTATTGGTTTGCTTTTTTGCGTCAATATTATTATAGCTGGTTTACTTTTGCTGCATATCATAAATCATTTCTTGTATCTAGTTTTTTGGTGTCTAGTGGTCGATGCTTATCAAGTGCCCATGGCGCAGATTCTAGTTCTTGAAATTTTTAATCTCGAGGTCGGGAGTTACAATCCCGCTCATAATAGATTCACTTGTTTTTTGATAGTTTTATTTTTTTCTATCCAGACTATTGATCACTGATATTCATTATTGCATTTGCGATCAGCTTAGTGTTATATTACGAACCTTCTTTTTTCTAACCTAACTCCGAAGTAAAAGTGTTCATTAAAAGTGTTCACTTATTTGGAAATTTTACTGTAGCATTGGAAATTGCATAGCATCTGTTCTCTGCTTTATTTGTGACTGAGTGCTTTATGGTTCCTATTAAGCTTCCGTGGCTTAGTGGTTAGTATGTGAGACTCTTATAATCTCTAGTTCGCAGGTTTGAATCTCAGAGATACACGAATTTTTGCTAATTCGAGGATTATTTATAATTTTTATTATTGCAATTTTTAGAGATATTTTTTGTCGTGTTCTCGCTAGTGTTTGCGAAGCGAAGCTTCGCCACTGTGTAAATATTTCATAAAGATGAATTTAAGGTTCATTTTCATTTCTAACGTTTTTAAACCATTTTTAAGTTTAACAGCTCTGGTTTTAAGGCGTATTGTGAGCTGGTTTGAATATAGGATGTCTTCGATTTTATCATGATGTTTTTGACACCATAAGAATTCCACAAACCTTGATTTTGAGCCAGTTTCTTTGCATTCAGTTTGAATTGCTATTTGAAAGGTAGCTCTACAGTCCCAAATATTTTAAGTCAGAAGATAACGATTCGGAACGAGGTTGTGCAACGATTCGTAATTTAGCAGAAAGCGACCATTCGTTCAGCGACGATTCGTATTCACGTTTTCTTTGGTGCCGAACAGTTGAAGGGCATTGATGAAAGTTTTTCAGAATTGAGGAACACGTTGACGGGTGGCAAGTAAGAGTTCAGCAGTTTCAGCTCTTCAAAAGCTTCCAGATATTTGGTTTCAACTTTTCATGCCATAAGGAAGTAAACCATCGGAATTGCCTTTTCGTTCAGCATGCGAAGTTGTATTGCTCTCGAGAAAGTCTAAATTTCCTCCGTCGAGAAATTTAACAGGGTCAGTATCATCAGACCCGGAGTCGTGGACTAGAAAGTCATCAGTCCGATAGAAGGAGTGAGCTGAAAGGTATCGCAATGTTCTTCCTAGTAGCTGGCTCGATGAATCTTTGTCGCTGAACAGTTCTTGCCATTCTTTTCTGCAATGAATTCAACCATGTTTAATAAGTTTCTGGAAGCTTCAATTTAGAGAACTGACAGGTATGTTCCGCGAATGAGTTTTTGAGAGAGTTGAGTTGACCTGAGAAAAAACTTGAAAAAAGTACTCGAACGCCGTATAATTTGTTTCTTGTCTCAAACGACAAGAGAACACTCTAAGAGATTATTTTACAACAATAGAACCAATCCATTGTAGTGTTGTAAAAAATCAAGTAGCTTCAAAAATTATCGATAAAAGTTATTGATGGATTTCAAAATCTCTTTGCTAGCGAGCTCAAGTTTTTCAAAAGCATCAAAATTTTATCTTTTTTGCTAAGTTTGCATGCGCAAGTGGTAACTGTTTTGACATATTCACAGTTTTTAATTGACCTTTACCTTGAAATTTTTCCAGATTTATTTGGCATTTAAATCTGTTACCTGGTTACGAGGGATACCACAAGGTTTAATTAACAATAGTTCTTACTTGAAGTTTCAGATCTACTGGATGTTAGTATTGGAAATGGTGCTTTATTTAACTGTGTTCTGAGAATCTATTATGAGAAGATGAACTTGAATTATATATCCATGTTTTAAAAGAAACAGTGGACATCTGAAGGGTAGTCTGAATGTCCCCGACTGCGATAAGAGTGAACAAGTTCTGCTGGGTGCCCATTGTGGGGGTGGAGATCCACGCCCAGATCAACTCCCTCTCCAAACTCTTCTCTTCCGCGCCCAACACCAACTCCTCCAAATGCGCCCTCAATTCCAACTTCCACCTGTTTGACGTGTCCATGCCAGGAAGTCTTCCCAGGTCTGCATTTTCAGCTAGACAGCTGTCCGATCTGGTCTATAAGCAGACCAAATTGGTTGAAAACTTGAACTTCATGTGATGCGCTCCAAAAGTTTAGGAAACAGTTTATCAAAACTTTCTGGGAAAAAATCTGGGATGATTTTATGAAGCTTAAAAATTCTTGGTTTATCCAGAAAGATTACAAGATAGTTTTCGTTTTTGGTTAACTAATAGCTTGAAAGTTTGTGTGCTATCCACTGGTACCTTCTGGCGGAAAGAGCAAGAGCGTAATGCCAGGAAGAACAGCGTCAAAAAGTTATGTGCGGAATTTGAAAGTTCGGAAGAAATAAGATATAAAATCATCAAGTTTTCGGTAGATGAAAGGTCTCCGATGAAAGTTTTTGGGCGATGAAAGGATTGGTAGGAAGTTCGAGCAGTTGTGCCTCCTGTTGTGAAATAAGCTTATTCCCCTTTTATCCTTTTTAATACTTGTCATCTTCCTGCCCCCTCTAGACTGAATGAGTATTGTGTGGAGGCTGGCGTGAAAACTGCACTGGCGCTGGGTCTGAGAGTGAACAAAGTGTCTGTGTTCGACCGGAAGCACTACTTCTACGCTGACTTGCCAGCAGGCTATCAGATCACCCAGCAGAGGATGCCACTGGCTGTCGGTCAGTTCACTTATCACCTCTTGTTCTATTTCAATGCAATAGGCAGTTCCTACAAAAGTATTACCGAGTAGCTTGTTTATGTGTCGTAGCTGGACTCTGGCTTCAAAATTTTTTGCCTAGGGCTCTATGTTTATAACCGACTAGACTCTAAATTTTTGTACGTGCACCTTGGTAGTAAATTTGGGCTACTTTTGAGGGGAAGCGCGCATGGAAGAAAACTTAAAACAATTTTAAAAAATAGTTGCCAAAGAAACGGTAGAAGAGAACATGTGTGACTTCTGAAATGCTTGAAGAACGTGACTGCAAACTTAAGTTTTGCTGAAGATAGCAAATTATTAGCTTGGATTAGGACGATTTATTCTTGAAAGACAGAACCATTCTACAAGCTGTTCCCCTCTTAACGGACAAACGCTGTTATGTCCTTGGTTAGGGACCTCATGCAATTTTTTGGGCTATTTTTCTGGCCTTGTTAATTTTGCCAAACCCTCAAGCATTAAGCACGGATAATTGTGGGCCTCGAACCACTGACCGTTCAAGAGGCGGAAGAGCTCTTAGCCACAATGCGGACAAGTAGCCACTTAACTTTTGGTCAATGCAGGCGGACATCTGAAGTATCCAATCTACACATCAGACTTCCTCAGCAAAGCCAAACTGAGACACCTCAAAGTGAGATTCGACCGGCTGCAACTGGAACACGACTCAGCCAAGACTGTCAATGTCCCCACATCTGATCACGCCCAGGGGGGAGGGGGAGGGGAGAAGGTTCTGATTGACATGAATAGGTGTGGGGCTCCCCTGATGGAGATAGTGACTCAGCCGGATTTCCAGTTTGGATATCAAGTTAGATTTGCTGTGTGATAGGGTCTGCTTCAAATCATCCGGGCAAATCGACCAAAACTAGAATTTCATTTAAACGCGTTTTTCTCTGAATTGATGGTCTCCCAACAAAACATGCATAGAGTTCTCCCACTTTTTATGATCTGATAGTCTGACCGCCAGTGTGAATCAGTTTTGTGGTACGAGATTTTTCAACTGTTCTTGTTCCATCCTTGGCGGATGAATTTCAGAACTTCGTTCTAGAACTTAGTGCTGATTTAAATTATCCGGACACGACGAACAAAAATTGGAAACTTAAACGCATTCTCCTCGAATTCGGTTGTGAATCGACACAAAGTGACGGGAACTTTACCGGAAGGTTGTTGCCAGTTTTAATATTCTACCATTTGTTTTGCGGAATGCGGACACAAATTTACCCAAACTTAATGGATCATTTTGACTCCTATTAGCCAATTAAGCATTAGGCTCAAACTAACGGGTAATTGTTGAGCTGATTATATCGAAACTAGTTTGTTAGGTAGACCAAAAAACTTCAAGAAGGGTAATCTCTTCTAAATTTTGTATAAGTAGATATATTTATTTGAGACGACAAAAACGTGGGTTTTACACATAAAATACTAAATACTTGATTTAAAAACAATTTTTAATTGAGCAAAATTTTGGAGGTTATAACCCGGAAGTTTTAGCGTAATTCTTGATTGGCTAAAAGGAGTAAAAAATGGTCCATTTTAGGGGTTAAATTTGGGTCCGAATTTCGAAAAATAAAAAAATAAATTGCACTATCTTAATTCTGGTAAAATGTTGACTAATTTTTTTGCCGTCACTTTTTTTGTATTTTCAGTTTATTTTGAGAAAATTTTGAAGATTTCCTCGATTTCATCCGGATAATTTAAATCAGCACCGTGAAAAGATTAAGCACGACTCCTTGTATCAGGACAAAGTCCTGAATGTTCTGACTGACTTTTGGGTTCCCTGGAATTTTGTTCGCTTTAAACAATTATTTTCAAAAATATATATGTATATATTTGAGTTTTTAAAAACCATTATCCCATACACTTTATGTCCAGTTCAAAGTGATGTAGTTCGCATACAGATAAGCGGCGTTAAGCAGACGAAATAGTATGACTCAATTTATTTTGAAACTATTTCTAAGACGAATTAAATCTTCGTTTTTCGCGTTAAAAGCTCGAAATATATCGCGCGTTAATTCTCCCAAATCTCTCGACGAAAAATGATAGGTAAAGTTAATACATAAAGGGCAACAATTTTTCTAAAACTATAAAAGTCAACAATAACTTTCGAATGCGAGCTTGCTAATATTTAAACTCGCGAGTTGGTGTATAAGTATGGACCATCTTTTTTTAACATGACTCGCAAATAAAAGTGCTCATTTAGTGGCACTTTTGCTATAAGCACGATCTGTAGCATTAGAAATTTCATGGCTTCTGCTCGTTGCTTTATTTGTGGCTAATGTGTACCTATTTTTAAGCGTCTGTGACTGAGAGGTTAGGGTGTCAGCCAGTTTCTTAATCTCTAGCTCACGGGTTCGAATCCGTCGCGTGGCAGATTTTTTAAATTCTAATTTCTATTTTTTTAATTTCACTTTATAGAGCTGCTTTTTTTATATAGCTTTGTCTCTGTGTTATAAAAATCCATCAGAACTGGCTAGTTGAAAATTCGATATTTTTTGGAGCAAACAACCCCACCCGACTGCAAATACTCTACTTTCTTCGAAAGTCGGAACAAATAGAATGGAGTATTAATAAAATGGAAATATTTTGTTCATTTTCCCGCTTTTGATCTTATTGTATGTTCTTGTTTGATCTGTGTCGGATGGTTCCCTAGACTACCTGTATATTTACGATTTCACTATAAGGTTTTCAGATACATTTTAACCTGGTGCTGTGTCCCGTTGATGTTACGTTGTTAAAAACATAATTATTAGTATTGATTTTTTTTTACAACCCAACCAACTGGTCTCGAGGCTATTGGTAAGATTTTCTCTCAAAATATTCTATAAATGACAGCGAACAACTAGATCAATTTTTGCTCGTATGATTAGTTGTCAATTTTCTTCTATACGCCCTTATTTTTAATCTATACGTCCTCATCCTTCCTTCAAAGACAGGATATGTATCTCAGTTTTCATTCGACCATAAGAATTTTTTCCCGCCGTTTTTTTTTTCAGTCCTTCAAAATTTCGCATTTACGCACATCACGTCGATGCTCTCTTTTGAATGATTCGACACTTCCAGATCTTCCCATTACCATGTTCTTCTGCCGACAAATGACGGGGAGCCTTGAACATAATGTTGTGAAACTAATTATTTTTCTTTGAATATGTTGTATTGTTGTCCTCAATTAGTGGATATTTCAATTCATCCACCGTGCTCTGAACGAATGAGCTTATCTGCCGAAGCTCAGAAATACCGTTAACATCAAGCCAGAAGTACAGTGTCTGTTCATTCAAAGCTCGCATGAATTCTTTTAACAAGGTGCTTCAAATTTTCAGAGATATTTGGTTGATTGATGTTCCGGCTGCCAATCCCTTGAGCAACTTCTGAATGTCTTCGGAAACTTTTTTCTCTTCGGTCTTTCCAAAATTTTTCTCCGTGATTTTATTGTTCATTGAAAACTGAATAATTTACATAAATGGCTAAATTTTGCTTGTGATTTTGCGACTTCCCCAGATTCGCCTGTCACCATGTCGGATAGTTCCTTAGACTTCTTGTATATTTACAATGTCACTATAAGGTCTCCAGAGGCATGTTAGGCTCGTGCTGGGTCCCGTTGATTTTACGATGTTAAAAACATAACTATCAGTTCTGTATTTTGTTTTCTAACCCAATCAACTGGTCTCAATGTTGGTGGTACGATTTTCTGTCAAATAAAGTCAATTATCAGCAAAAATTAAATCAAATATTGAATGTATGATAACTTATCAACTTCCTGAAAGTTCATCTATGCGCCCTCATAGTTCGTTCAAAGTCTTGACCTTTCTCCCAATTGTCACTATCTGCTAATTTTTTGGTCGTGAATATAACTCGCTCATGACTAATTTCAACTCGCTCGTGACTAGAGATTAAATATGAATTATTTAAGGTATGTGTCGTATGTTTTGCCGTTCGATTTGGATAACTTGTCTTTTCGCAGGTGGCATCTTTTGTGGAGGAGATAGTTTGGATTCTGAAGACCATCGGGACCTGTGACTGCAGATTCCACGAGGGATCTCTCAGGTTCAGTTCACGTTTACTCATAAACTTATTATTATTAGCTCTTATTATAGCTTTTATTTTAAACTTTATATTATAAGCTCCAGTGAAGCTTCATAAATCGGCATATAAAATTACTTCTCTAATTATAATGATTGAGCTGAAGACTTTTGCTCTTCCCCATTACAGTCCCCCCCAACATTGCTTGGGAGGGGGGCTATAATTTTTTGTTAATAGGCTGAGGGGGGATAATGCGAAAGAGAATAGCCGAAACTTTAAGTTAGTTCGTCCGATTAACCGCGTTAAGTTTGTGAGCTGAATGAACTCTGTTGAATTTCGAGCTGAAAGATTAAACTGGTGACCAAGCTTGGCTTAAGGTTGAAACCAAAGCTCTTTTACCTTTTCCCCCAGCTGCGAGTATTTACTATTAGAAGTTTCGATGACAATGTCCGATTGTTACAAAAATAGGCGTGTGCTTTTGTCTGATAGGAAGATTCTGTGCTATTTGCACACCACCAGCTGTTCTCATACCATTGAGCTTGTTATCTGGTCGAATGCGCGTGGCGTGTGTTTCAGAGTAGACGCTTCAGTGTCAGTGCACAGACCTGACTCCATTCCCAGACACTGTCTAGACTATGTGGACTCCAATAAACATGATGCTACTGGTGATGAAGATGTGGATGACAGCAACAGCGTGGACGAAGAAGTGAGACGATCCATTTCATTCAGATGCATCGTTGACAGAAGAAGTTCCACTGAAACTATTACTACTGCCGGTAAGGCATGAATCCATCATCGGAATTTCGGGTTTTTTTGTCCATTAATGGAAAATAACACCTAATTGCATTTTAATTCGTTATAGGATGATTTTATTCCTTTTGTGAACTTGTGCAATTTCACTTTGTCTTGAAAATGTTAACAATTCTTTTCAATACTTTTTTTGGCGTAAACAACTTTGTTCACAGGTTGATCTCCATTTTCGAGATTACTTTTGCAGCACGTTTAACAGTGCCTAGAGTTAATGCATTACTGGATGTACTGGTAAAAAAATTTCAGGTGCAAAATTGTTTTTTTTTTGTAGGCTTAATTGATTTCGGCCCATTTTTGTCGGTTTGTTTTACTCCGAGCTGAATAACATGAATGTGTAATTTTTCTTCAGAAAATGCTTCTGCTCAGCCGATTGGAGGAACGATTGTTGAGATCAAAAATATAAATTCGGTCAAGTTTTTAACTGAAGCGATCGATTATGAAATCTTGCGACAGATAGAGCTTTACGAGGCATGTGACGACACGAAATCTATAGTAGAAAATGAGACACGAGCTTACAATTCAAAAGCTGAGCGGAAAACAGTTGGGATGAGAGATAAAACGAAAGTACACGACTACCGATTCCTGCCAGAGACGAACTTGCCGCCACTGGTGCTGAAGTGCACGCCTGGGGATGAGAGTGTGAAATCTCATTTGGTCATCAGTGAAATTCACAAATCACTTCCACAATTGCCTCAACAAATACGTGCAAAAATTGGTACGTTTTAAAATGATTGGTTGGAGTGTCTGGTTAAAATTATAAACCGTTTTTCGAAAGAGTTTGGAAATTTCAGTTTTTATTAAGTTTTTCGCCCTTTCTAAGATCCAGGATTTCAGATTTGGTTTCCGCTTTATGTGAATTTCTTGGCATAAACCTTTTGGAATTGCAACGTTCTTAATTCTTCAACTTCCTGCGCTTGTGTTACTGATTACTGAAATTTATTATCACTTATTTTTGTTTTTCAATTTTGGTGCTATGGTTGGGTTAAATACAATTTTTTTGTAGCCGAGAATTACAACTTGACGTCTCACAGCTTCGGAACTCTTCTCGAGTATGAACTGCTCGACTTCTTCAATCACGTGACCTCTCATTCACGCCCTGTGAAGATCAAAGATGCCGACACTCTTCTCTCTCTAGTACTCTACACGTCACTACGCAAAGCCAGGCCTCAAATTAAAGTGGAAAGTCTGTTCGAAATAAGTGATCAAATCGCACATTTGTCCAACTTGAAAGACGAAACATTTTTGGACAGCTCTCATATTCTAAAGGCAGTTCAATTACTCTTAAATTCAGATGTAGATTTCAAACACAAAACACGTGATTTGGGAAACTTGGTGAATTGGCTCATTGAAAAGAAATTGCATATCACTTACGAAAAAGATGAAACTACGCGACTCTTTGATAGCTTTTGTTTGACAAATCACGAAAGATTCAAATCAGTAGCTGAAGAATTTGAACAGGGAATGACAATTGATTCCTATGCTCTAGATACTTGTCCAAAGTTTCATAAACTCCAAAACAAATTTGGAAGGGCCACTAAATTTCAACATGACAGTGACTTCACATTTCAATTATTTTTGCAAAAACTAAATGAATTTATTTCTTCAAAGTATTAGTTTTTGTTCCATTGAGATTTTCCATTGACTTCAAACGCCGTGAAATTTTTCGTAGCTCCATGATAGGCTGGGTTTAATATCATCCCCTGATAGAGAACGGGAAAGAAAGACCGACACTTTAAACTTGGTTTTTTTTATCAGAGTTCAAATAACTGGAATAGAATACTGCCCCCTAAAAGACTCGATGACCACGTGGCAAGCTTTTAAGGTATAGGATAACTTTTTCCATCGATTATTTACAATTTTACAATTTACAAAGTCTATTTTACAATTTTCCGTATATATATATATATAACGATGCCCCACATCCAATGAAACTCACCATATTTTTTTTGGAATGAAGTATAGCTAAATTGTCGCTGTATTTTCAGTTTCTAAGACATGGGTTTATTGGGTTTAAAGAATGGGCTATTTTGAAAATTCATTAAGTTTTTGCTATTTTATGGTTTACACAAATGAGGTAGCAAACGTAGTCTTATTTTACGACTCCACTTTTCTTTCTGCCCAAATCGCAAAGAAAAATGCTCAATTCAATTGATGGTATTTTCCTGCATGGCATTGTAATTTAATCTGTTCTCTGCTTTAATGGTGATTTTGTCAAGCGACCGCGGTGCAGATACGAGGACGTGAGACATCCACTCTACAGGTCAGCCGTTGGATTCCGGAACATTGCAAAAATTTCAAGACCTAATTTATTATTTTCAATGCTTCATTGGTGGCTAGTGTTTGTCTAATAACGAACAACTTTTGTACAGATGAAAGGAAGTCTTATTCCAAAGATCGGCTGTTCAGTTCCAGAACAACGCAAAATTTTATTTTTGAGGCTAAGTCAACATTTTCATTACTAATTTCTTTTTTTTTGTGAGCTAGTTTTTGCTGTTTTCTAGCTTTTGATTCCTCGCAACCCTGAAAAACATTAAAATTAATCTGCAATTTTTGAGAATTCTAAAAAAAATTCGAAAACTTTTCAACAAATTTTGGCTCCAGTAGAGTGCTTCAGTAAAAATATATTCAAGAAACCGAATTGAGAAAACCAGACCAGAACCATCAGAGCTATACGAAAAGAAAAACACAGCTAGCAATCTTTATCTGAATTTCAACTTGTAAAATTGACTCAGCATTGTAATATCGTAATGGAACATTGATTTTTTGCGCAAAATTTTATAACTAAATTTTTTTGCACCTAAAGCATACTCAATAAGCACTACAACTTGAGTGATGCTTTATGTATCAGACCCCCAAAAAACAACTGAGAGATCTGTTGAAAACCAAGTGAGCTTCAATGCTGTGAAATTTTAATAAGAAACGGCGTGATTCGAAAACTATACGATTGCGTAGAAAGATAGTAACATAGGCATAATCGACGAAATTTATCAAAAACCTTAAAAAACATGAAAAAAAATCAAAACTTAAATATTTTCTAACTTTGAACGTTTTTTTTAGCAAATATGCGCTATATGAAAAATTTAAATTATTCTTCATAGTAAAAGCAAATTTTTTTAAGCTGAAAAAAAAACAGTAAATGCCATGTAACGAGCGTTACGCTCGAAATTAGATGGAAATCTCATAACCTTAAACCACATTTTTTCAACACTAGGAGAAGTTTTTTTGGTTTTTTCTTAAATGTTCGAATCAAGAATGAAAGAGTTTTATATGATATATCGCTCGGCACATTCCGATGATTATTTGGTGTACCTGATTTTGCGTGAAAAACAAAGAAACAGAAACTCGAGTACAATTTTCCTCCCCATTTTCAAAGGTCAATACAACAAGTGCTTTGCAATGCAATGGAAACTCTGGGTTAAAAAAATTGAATAACCAGAGAGTGCCTATCGCAAAATCAATGTTTTACTCATCATGCCATGCCTTAAATAGAAAACCTTTTAGCTGATAATGAGCAAAAAACGTCAAAACCAATTTTTTTTGGATTTTTCTTTTAATTGAAAGCCCTATCGGTGGAGTGTATTTTTTCCCATGTGCTCAGAAAAGAAAATAGAAATTCAAAAGATTTTGTTAAAAGAAATTTAAGATTACTGGTTCTTCAGATTCCAGGGCATGAGACTAGTAAATAAGATTGTGATTTTTTACTCAATCTCTATTGTAAAGGTTCCGCACTAGTCACTAACAGAGCCTTGAAGATGTTAAACCAAAAAAGTTATTTGGAAACAATTGTTACATACAACTGCAAAACTGTTGAAGTAATTTTTTTGCTGATTCAATAGAAATAAACTTGTTGCTGATTCAAAAAAAAGTGTCAGCTAGAAAAAAAATTGAAAAAACTGTCCAAAGTTAGGAATCATAAATTTTCAAATTCTATCAAAGGCTTAGAGAACCCATTTGTGTAAGGTCAATGCAGATTTGACTTATGATTAATTTTCAAGTATAAGTCAAACAGATAAATGATTCGACTTGATCCATCAATATGTCTAATTTGTAAATTTCTATGTTTGTTAATAATTCGATCTAAGCAGGTGCTAATGGATTTACCAACCCAGTCATTAAAAATTTGTCCTTTTTTATGATAAATTGATCCGTTCGCTTTTCAATCAATGTTTTCATGAATGATTTATCCCAGTATCATTCAAAATTCAAAAATTAAGGCTATTCATAAGTCTGGTGACTTAAAGGTGATACCTAATTTTTGTCCTATTTCTGGCTGCCCTCAGTATAATTCTGAAAATACCAGCAGTTAAGTTCATGTCTTTCATTTGCAAAATCAAATTTTGTGCAATTCTCAATTTGGTTTATTGTTTTAAGCAAAATGTTCATCATTTCAAGCAGTTCTACGATTGACTGAATCAGTTAAGAAGGATATTTTTAATGGGTACAAAGTTTGCAGTGTCTTGCTTTGTTCAAGTCAAGCCTTCGAAACCGTATTTCACAATACTTTTTAAAGGCTGCTCTGCCTGGACAGCAGATTCCCTGTTGGAGTTATAATCCAATCGTATTTGCTGAGAGAAATTTATTTGGTGCTACATAAAAAAAATTTAAAATGTTTCTGCAGACGTTCCTCAGGGCTGAGTATTGGGTGGTCTCTTTTTTCCCCCTCTATAATATGCATGTGACAGCTTTTTCAGCACAATAGCATCAATTGGATTATTAGCTGATGAGAACCGAATAACGTTTTTTAGCAGAACACAGCAGCCCTAATAAAAGAAGTGCTTTTAAAAATTCCACAAGCTTAAAAGTAAACCAATGGAGACTGAGTAAATCGGAAATCTATTTTTAACGATTTACTTCATATTCTTCACCATAAAAAATTAAAAATGATAGGTGCCCGGAAGCCAGTTATGTGACAAATTTGGCCAATTTATTTCTATCAAACCAGGCCAATTTTTTTTGTTTTTATTTAAGAAGAAAATGGCCGTTTGGCTGCATTTCAATCAGTAAAATTTTTAAAGCAACGAAGCAGCCGCAAACCACCGGTTACTTTTGCTTTAATTAATTAAAAAGAATCATGAAAATTGAAAGGACACATTGAAACATGATAACTGACCAGGCACATCAAGCATTTTTTTTAAAAATTGAGGCTGTGTATTGCGCATGCTCTTGTTCATCTTCCACCGATGTTGTTTTTACGTTTATGGCAAAAGTTTGCCATATAATTTGGTTGATTGCAAAATCTATTTTGGACAATCAAATATTCTTTTACATAAAGGACAAAGGTAACTTTTAAAATTTCTCTCTTTCTCAGAGCTCCGTTGATTCAATGCTAGTCAAAAATTGGTTCCATTAAACAATTTTTCATGGCGTTCTTGAACTTAAACGAGTTAATTTCACGTCTTCGATTAAAACAAACAACAACAATCAACTTTTAACTATTTGAGTTGTGAACTTCTAACAAAGCAAGTCAATTTATTTACCAACATTTTGACCTTTGCTAGCCGAAATGTCATTTACGAGTATGAAACAGGGTAGGGATTCTCCGGCGACTTTTGCGCGGATGTCTGGAACTGATGAGCAGGAAGCCCCCCACATGGCAATCAGGAGCGTCAGCTTGCGTACCGTTGCACCAGCGTGCACCCGGGAAGAGTTGCAGCCTATCCTCCCCTCTAACTCCTCCTCCAATCCCAGTTTTGCGGAGGATAATAGTTTCAACAACACTTGTAGTGACGAGGATTCTAAACTCCTGTTTCCCTGTTGGACGCCTCTGCTTACCCTGTCCGTGTTCGCGGCTGTCTTGGGCGGCGCCGTTCCAATTGGCTTCAACTTGCTCATTTTTTCAACCTTTCAAGTAAGTATTCAATATCGTACAAAAATCGATGAGTAGTTCTCGCCAAATTGCTGCAATTTGGCTGTGTTTGAACAATTTTTTTGTTTAAAAAACGGTTTATCAAGCTAGAGTTAAGTTAGATTTTCGGATCCGGTTTTTTGTGTTGAAGTGAGTGAGAAACAAAGTTCCCAGTTTCAGGTTGGTCTTTCAGCCTCGCTCACTCAAAAGAATATTAATTGTCAGCAGTTTTGCAGTTACGGTAGAACCGCGTCTTTTCCTGTTGAGGAAGGTCTAAACAATTTGTTTGTATTCAAATATTGTTGACAATCCTCCCAAGCCGAAATTTAGATTCGAATTCGAACTTTCTCTGCGAAGGAATACAACGCAGTCTTGTCTAAAACTTCAAAAGATATCATCGCAAGAAAGAAAGTTCGCAAGCCTCAAAAGTGTATAGTTTTAAATAGGCCAAAAGAGTTTGGATAAAGTGGAACAGACAATATATGTCTGTGGTAAATTAAGTTATGTTCAAATCAAAGATCTAAGTGGTAATCCCCTTGTCAATTTGTGGCTTCAAAGCTGTGTTTGCAGGTGAATTTGAAGAAGTTTCTGTCTTCCACTCTGCAAAAGGAGCAACTGATTCACTCGCATTGGAGTACAAGGGATGTGTTCAACCTAGTCTCCTGGACACTCTACTTGTTCATCCCACTGGGATGTGTGGTGGGGGCATTCTTAGGTATAGTCACAATCAAACACTGTCTCTAATCTAATTTTTTCTATAATACACATAACTTACTGCACATAGTACGCGAACTAATACACAGTATGTGACAATCGTACGCAGCCATCAAATATTATAGTGTGTTTTTTTTAATCGGAGCGCATCTATCTGCAAGCCATTTGAAGAACAGTTACTTTTTGTTTTAAATATCTCCACTTTTATGGGTGACGTCAAAACCACCCAATCAGCATCCCTTTCCAATTCATTCAAGCGGAAATTGCTTGGATCGATGGGCCTCGAACCAAAGAAGTTTGTTGGAGATTTTTTCAGTCATGAAATTTTCATCTTTATCCTAACAGTTGGTTGGAATAGTTTCATTTTCAATGATGATACTTTTGTGCTAATGAAAATATAAAGAGTCAGTTTCCAAACATGCCCTCCTAGGCAACAGACTGGGTCGCAAATGTGGGTTCTACTTCAACTCTGTCATTCTGTTCTTGGGAGGATCTTGTCTGTTTCTCTCAGTCCAGCTCAACAAGTGGCAGCTGCTTATTATCGGTCGGGCAGTCACAGGTAAACCCAATCAGTATTCTTGAGCATTAAAAACAGTTAGCGAGTCATACAATTCAGCTTGGCCAGCCACCCCAAGCCTTTCACCTAAAGAAATAAAATGCATATAAAGGGAGACGTTAAATGTTCAAAATTAAAAGCAAAATGATTACTCGACAGTAAATTTTTTAAATGGGTAACTACACAGCTAATAATTAGATGATAACTCGAAAATTGAACCTGCTTGCAGATATGGCGTGCTTGCTTGTTATGTAAAGGTGACGCAACATCCTGCCCCATAAAAATTCAGGGCGACAATTCGTAACAAGGCATTGGCAAGTGGCATACGCTTGCTCCGCTGCGCTTACTTCCGGTACGAGAGGAGTGCCAGGCATGAATCAGTGCTCCACGCTTAAACTACTGTCACGAATTGTCACCTTTTACGAATTGTTCTCTCACGATAAAAAAGTACATGCATGCAAGTTTTGATCAGAAGCATGAAAGGGATTGTCAATGAAGAAGTAACACTCTGCATGTTGGTCATTTCACTCGTGAAAACATGGTGTTTATGTCTCTAATTGAGTTTGCAGGAGTGTTTGTGGGTTCGAGTTCGGTGGTGACCAACATCTACTTGAGTGAAGTGTCTCCGAGGTATGCGAGGGGTACCATCGGAGTCCTCTTCTACGTCGGAGTCCAGATCGGATTCATCATCTCCACCTTCCTCGGCATACAGACCATACTCCCACTCATAGATGACAACACGGTAAACTATAGTTCCCATTCAATAGCTTCCCTGTGAGAAAGTAATGTCTAGTCCAATTATGACACGAGAGACTGCAGCTCAAAGCCCAATGTGTTCCGAGTTTTTTGACCTGGTGGGAAAATTCTTTATCAACTGATGTATGAAGAATTAGGACGGTAAAAAGTCAAAGAAAAAGGTCACCCTGTCCACCTTTTTTCAACATAGTTGGTTTACTCTTCACACTATTCCTAAACTTTTCCTAGAATACGTGGCACTACATATTCTCCCTGCCCCTCATCACAGCAACTGTTCACTCAGTCCTGCTCCTATTCTGCCCCGAGAGTCCCAGCTACCTGATGATGGGGGGTGGGTGCAGCAGTGGCAGTAGTAGTGGCGGCAGTGGCAACTCCAGCAGCAAGGGTGCCAGGAGGGCCCTGAAGAGTCTGAGAGGCATGCGGGTGGCTGTGACTTCACTCAATGCAGAACTGTACTTACTAGAGAGGGAGTCTCAGAATGAGAAAGTGTCGCCTAAACTCACATTCGCACAATTCATCACCCTACGGTACATTTAACAGTTACTTGTTACTTACTACAGAGGGTATAGAAAACGAAAATGTAATCGTTTCTAGTTTACACGGTGTACTTGAGCTTTTTCTTGCTTTAAACGTTGATTTGACAAAAAATTAGTTGGTTGCACGTGTTTGATATTTAAGTTTTGCATTTTCCCAATTATGTATTTGCTGAGTTCTGGTTTTCAATTTCTTTCCCAGAGTTTTCCTGACTGCATGCGAAAAGTTGAAGTCATCTAAGAAGGTTGTCATTTGTCAAATTGGCAAATAACACTCGGCCTCATTTTGCAGTTGCAAAAGAAATTAAGAAAAAAGGGGTGGGGTGGTTCCTATTTATGAAACTTAAAACGCTGGCTTAACTGTCGCGTAAGTGTCGGTTGAAGTTATCAGCTATGGATCAAGGCTGGTTTAGGGTGAGGCTCTCATTGTCGTGAATCTTCGTTTGCCGGTTGATTGGAATAGTCCGGACTAACAGGTGCTAGTCAAATGGCTGGTATTGACACAAGTTTGTCTCTTATTTTGACGCTGTAAACGCGAGTCTGGTCATCATCTGTTGGGTTGTTTCCTGTGATCCGTCCAATCGTTGTCATGGCAGTAGTGTTGCGATAAACTCCTTCATCAAGCGTTTCCAAATATGGGTTGCGAGTTGTTGGGCGAATTTCCATTGTCGACTGCTGTTGGGTTTGTAGAGGTGGCATGCTGGCATGCGCTCTACCGAGAAGAAAATGATTTGGGGTGAGGGCTTCGACGTCATCGGGCGATGATGAAACTGTAGAGATGGGTCTTGCGTTCATGAAGTGTTCAACGTCACAAAGAACGGTTTTGAATATGTCGTCTGTTAGAATCTGGCTTCATATGATGGCATAGAACGAGACTTTGACTGGTCCTGTGAGTCGTTCCCTTACACCTCCGAAATGAGGAGCATAGGCAGGGTTGAAGGTCAATTCAAACTGATGGTTGGCGTAGAATTGTCGTCTAACATCGGCGTCGAAGTGTCTGTTGAGTTCTTTTTCGGCTGAGGTAAAATTTGTACCGTTGTCAGAAATGATTGTGGCTGGTTGTCCTCTGCATGCGAAGAATCGTCTTAAGATTTTGACGAAGAGGTCGGCTGATTGGTCCTGGCACATCTCAAGATGTACGGCTCGTTTTGTTAGGCAAGTCATTGTAACGCCGTGGCGTTTGCTGTAGGCTCCCGCGGTTTTCGAAGCGAACGGTCCGAAGAGATCTAATTATGTTCTTCCGGAAATCTGAAGGTGGGTAGGGCGCAAGTTCTGGCTGTCGTCCACTTGCTTGTTCTCGTCGCAGTCGTAGCAGTTTTCTATGATCTTGTCATTGTGTGCGCGAACACAGAGTATTTAATATTCGTTTTGAAGACTAATTTTTGTGTGCTGGCGTGGCGAATGCTGGCTGTCTTGTGGGTTTTTTGTATGAAGAGGTAAACTGCTGGGTGGTTTCCGTCAAGGATAATCGGGTGTTTTATGCAATAGTCGAATTGAGATTTCTCGAGGCGTCCACTTGCTCGCAAAAATCCGTCTTTGTCTAGAAATGGTGACAGATGTCGAAGTCTGCTAATTGTGTTGATTGGTTTATTTTGTGTCAATGCGTTGACCTCTTGGTTGAAGCTGTCTCGTTGTGTCTGCTTGAAGATAAAAATTTTTGCGGCAATTATGTTGTTGCTTGTCAGTTCGGTGGGTGGATTTTCGTTGCGGGAGTGTAGTCCTTTATCTTTAAACATCCTGGCGGCACGCATCAAGTATACGATTGTTTGGAGAAATCTTGTCCATTTGGAGAATCTGCTGTAGTCGATAAAATTTTGTAATGTCGTTTCGGTGGAAGCTTGAAAAGCTAGCCCTTGGGTTGATGCTCATTCATCCATGTATCCAATTCGATCGTTGAGTAGCAAGGTATCCGTATTGGCGTCGTTTAACTGTAGCTCTGGCCAGTTGCATTCCGGTTCACTTAAAAATTTTGTTCCGGTGAACCATATTGACTTGTTACTGATTTTCGATAGGGGTATTCTATGGGTTCCGTCGTCTGCTGGGTTTAGGGGTTCTGCGCAATGTTTCCATTGACTCGCTTGGGTGCTTTCCAAAGTTTCTGCAACTCTGTGAGCCACAAAAATTTGTTGTAATTTAGCAGATCCCTGTATCCACTGAAGCGCTGTTTTGCTGTCGGTCCACATATGCGTATAGCTGATGTCAATTCTTTGTTCTTTGCGAATGAACTTTGCGAGGCGAGCACCAAAAACTGCGGTTTGTAGATCCAATTTAGTTATTGTGTGCTGTTTTAGCGGAGCCAATCGAGCTGTACGAGGCATCAGAAAAAAAAACATGAAGAGCGATCTTGTCATAGCTGTATCTAAAGTAGCTTCGAGTATTTCCACTGTCTGTAGTTCATTTCTCTCGTCGAGAAGCCCAAAAAGTTCAGGTATCATGTCTTGTGTAATTTGGTCGTCCCATCTCATTCTTTTCTCCAAAATGCTTGCTGGATTGTTCGTAGTCGAATAGTAATAGGTGCTGCTATTCCAATTGGGTCAAAGATTGAAGAGGCTGCGCGAAATAAGTTCCGTTGTGTCGATTTCTTTTGGGCAAGTTCGTGTAATTTGTCAGTGTTGAAGCTCAGTGTATCGTTACTTACTCTCGATCGTGTTACCAGAATTCGTTTGAAGATTTTGGGATCCTTGATTTCGTCCACGGTGATGGATCTATGTTTTTCTGGTATTTTTTGCAGAGTTCTATGATCCGTGGTGATCCACTTTGTGCAGGTTAAAGCTTCCTTGTTGTAGTACGTGTCGAAGGTCCTCTATGATTTTCACTGCGGTGTCGATGTCGTCGGTGGCTTCGAAGAAGTCGTCCATGCAGAAGTTCTCGTAGACAAGTTTTTTGATATAGGGATAGTTTTCAGCCTTGTTGTCTGCGCAAGTTCTTAGTGCGTAAATTGCACAAGTAGAACTTTTGGCTCCAAAAACGAATCGAGTGTACTCGAAAAATTTGGGTTCTTCCGCTCCCCAGAGGAAACGAAGAAGTTTTCTGTTTTCGGAGTTAACAGAAACCTGCATGTACATCCCTTCAATGTCGGCAGTGATGGGATGCTTTCGTTCGCCAAATCGGGTAATTGATCCTACTAGATTGCAGAGCAAGTCAGGTCCAGTGAAAAGCATATCATTTTGGCAATTTCCTTTAAATTTGGATTTGGCATTGAAAATACGGCGAACTTTTCCTGGGTTGTTTGGGTTGATTACGCCTTGTTCAGGTAAAATCCATCCTGGCTTTAATTTCCTTATGTAATGCTTGCTGAGATCCTTGTCAATTGTATCCCGGTAGAGGCGAGTTTTTCTGAATTCTTTTTAAGTTGTATTTTCATCCAGTGGTATTGGAAAATTGCTGCTTTATAGTTGTTGGGAAGATTCGCATTTGGTTTCCGCAGAAGTCCGAGTTGGTAGCGGTTGTCGTATAATGATATGGTTTTCCAAAGTGTTTGCATAGCGTGTCTTTTGTCCGATGACATCGTTATTTCAGGTGATGTGGTGTAGGTTTTCGTTCGCCAGAATGAAGCAAGAAGATCCGAGATTTGTGTGTCGTCTGTTGATATATGTATTGGGGTAGCTGTTGCTTGATGGCTTGAGAAGTATCCAATGTTGTTGTTCGGTCCTGCTATTGTCCATCCTATGTCTGTAAGGACTGCTCGAGGAACGTTTCGATTTCCTTTGATGATGGTCTTTGGGCTGATGATGTCAATATTGTCCGTTCCACGCACAAATTCTCTGTCGTCGTTGTTGAAGTCTGGAAAGCAAATATCCTTACGGTGGTTGTATTGGCAGTAGATGTTCATTTTTTCGGGCTCCCCTGCATTCGTTTTGATGTTCTCGTTAATTAAAACCTTATTTAATTCAAATGCTAAAGTGTTATATATGGCTCGTTGGGCGCCATATAGAAAACGAATTATTAATCGTTTCTAGTTTACACGGTGTACTTGAGCTTTTTCTTGCTTTAAACGTTGATTTGATTATAAATTAGCTGGTTGCACGTGTTTTCTAATTCAGTTTTGCTTTTTCACAGTTTTGTATTTGCTGAGATCTGGTTTTCAATTTCTTTCGCGGAGTTTTCCTGGTTGCATGTGAAAAGTTGAAATCATCTAAGATGGTTGTCAATTGTCAAAGACTCAGAATGAGAAAGTGTCACTTTAATTCAAATTTGCACAATTCATCACTCTACGGTAAAAAGACGTGTAAGTGTTACTACTTGAGAGGGAGTCTCAGAACGAGAAAGTGTCGTCTAAACTCTCATTTGCAGATTTGATCACTCTACCGTACAGGGACGAGTTAATTTTACTTACTAGTGAGAGGGAGTCTAAAAATGAGAAAATTTCGCCTAAATTGACATTTCCCCATTTTACAACTCTACGGTACATTGAACTGTTACTGTTTCTTACTTGTGAGGCAGTCTCAGATTGAGAAAGTGCCTCCTAAATGCACATTTCACTTCTCTACGATACATTGAACAGTTATTTTTTTTGCTAGAGAGGGAGTCTCAGATTGAGAAGGTGTCGTGTAAACTAACATTTGCACTCGTCATCACTCTACGGTACATTGAACAAATAATTTTTTGTTACCTACTAGAGAGGGAGTATTAGAGTCAGAAAGTGTTGCTTCAGCTCATATTTTCACAATTCATCACTCTCTGGTACATGGAAAAAATAGTGTAACTTACTGGAGAGTGAGTCTCCAAATGAGAAAATGTCCCCTCAACTCAAATTCGCCTTTTTTATCCTTCTACAGTACAAGGACGAGTTAGTGTTACTTACTAGAGAGGGAATCTCAGAAGGAGAAAGTATCGCTCAAACTCACTTTTGCACTTTTCATCACTCTACGGGACATTGAAGAGTTAATGCTACTTACTAGAGAGGGAGTCTCAGAACGAGAAAGTGTCACCTAAACTCATTTTGGCACATTTCATCTACCAAAGTTACATTGAACAGTTTTTGTTACTTACTAGAGAGGGAGTCTCAGAATGAGAAAGTGTCACCTAAACGCACATTCGCCTTTTTTATCCCTCTTAAGAACAAGGACGAGTTAATTTTACTTACTAGAGAGGGAGTCTCAGAACGAGAATGCGTCGCCCAAACTCACGTTTGCACATTTTATCTCTCTACGGTACATGGAACAGTTAATGTTACTTACTAGAGAGGGAGTCTCAGAAGGCGAAAGTGTCGCTCAAACGCACTTTTGCACATTTCATCACTCCACGTGACATTGAGGAGTTAATATTACTTATTTGATAGGGAGTCATAGAACGAGAAAGTGTCACCTAAACTCGTTTTGGCACATTTCATCAACCTACGTTAAGTTGAACAGTTATTGTTTTTTTTCTAGAGGGAGTCTCAGATTGAGAAAGTGTCGCCCAAGCTCACATTTGCACATTTCTTCAATCTATGGTACATTGAAGATTTAATGTTACTTATTAGATAGGGAGTGTCAGAACGAGAAAGTGTCACCTAAACTCATTTTGGCACATTTCATCTACCAAAGTTACATTGAACAGTTTTTGTTACTTACTAGAGAGGGAGTCTCAGAATGAGAAATTGTCACCTAAACGCACATTCGCCTTTTTTATCCCTCTTAAGAACAAGGACGAGTTAATTTTACTTACTAGAGAGGGAGTCTCAGAACGAGAATGCGTCGCCCAAACTCACGTTTGCACATTTTATCTCTCTACGGTACATGGAACAGTTAATGTTACTTACTAGAGAGGGAGTCTCAGAAGGCGAAAGTGTCGCTCAAACTCACTTTTGCACATTTCATCACTCCACGTGACATTGAGGAGTTAATGTTACTTATTTGATAGGGAGACATAGAACGAGAAAGTGTCACCTAAACTAGTTTTGGCACATTTCATCAACCTACGTTAAGTTGAACAGTTATTGTTACTTACTAGAGAGGGAATCCCAGAACGATAAAGTGTCGCCTGAAATCACATTCGCACATTTGATCACTCTACCGTACAAGGACGATTTAAAGTTACTTACTAGAGACGGAGTCTCAGAATGAGAAAGTATCGTCTAAACTCACATTCGCACATTTGATCACTCTACCGTACAAGGTCGAGTTAATGTTACTTACTTGAGAGGGAGTCTAAAAATGAGAAAGTGTCGCCTAAACTGACATTTCCCCATTTCATTACTCTGCGGTATGTTAGAAAATTAATGTTACTTACTTTAGAGCGAGTCTCAGAACGAGAAAATGTCACTTAAACTCACTTTGGCTAATATCATGAACCTACGTTACATTGAACAGTTAATGTTATTTACTATGGAGGGAGTCTCAGAATTAGAAAGTTTCGCTCATGCTCACTTTGGCACATTTCATCAACCTACGTTACATTGAACAGTTATTGTTACTTACCAAAGAGGGAGTCTCAGATTGAGAAAGTGTCGCCCAAAATGTCACTCTACGGGACATTGAACAGTTAATGTTGATTGCTGGAGAGGTAGTCTCAGAATTAGAATGTGTCATCACTTAAACTCGCAATCGCACATTTCATCACTCTACGATACATTGAACAGTTAATGCTACTTACTAGAGAGAGAGAGTCTCAGAAGGAGAAAGTGTCGCTCAAGCTCACTTTTCATCACTCTACGGGACATTGAAGAGTTAATGATACTTACTAGAGAGGGAGTCTCAGAACGAGAAGGTTTCACTTAAACTCATTTTGGCACATTTCATCAATCAAAGTTACATTGAACAGTTTTTGTTACTTACTAGAGTGGAAGTCTCAGATTGAGAAATTGTCGCCCAAACTCACATTTGCACATTTCATCAATCTACGGTACATTTAACAGATACTTGTTACATACTACAGAGGGAGTCTCAGAACGATAAAGTGTCGCCTGAAATCACATTTTCACATTTCATTACCCTACGATACATTAGAGCGGAACTGTTACCAGTTCTTTATAGATTTTTGTCGGCCTTGACTGTCGTATGTTAGGCGTTTATTCTAAAGTGGCGTTGTGGTGCATCGGTAGTGATGATGCCCAGCAATCATATGATTGCGGGTTCAAGTCGCACGTGTGTTGCAATTTACAAGGTGAGCTCTTATAAGATAACCATAGATTAGTTAACCTTAAATAGTTAATTTTCGGGTTAGTTCTCTGGCTGGTTAATTTAAAAAAAAGTTTTGATTTGGGTTCTCTTGAAATTTACGAAATGGATATGAACTTTCATACGCCTCAACCTAAAGCCCCGAAATCAGTTTGGAATTATTTCACGAAAATTTTATATTTTTTACCAACCCTAAAATTTTGCCAATTAAAGCTTTAGATTCCCCCGCTGTTTTATATTCGTGGATCAAGTTTTCAAAATTCATTGCATATGCTGTATCCTCGCAAAACAAATATTGACCGTTATTATTCAACTTGACTTACAAAAAAAATAAATTAGTTTAATAATCATATTAAAATCATATAGTTTAATTAACAAATTAAAAGCGGCAATTTATTGATTTGTGTAATTCTGTATTATTCATTGCAGCCATCTGCGGACTCCACTACTTCTGGCTTTGCTCCTTGGGGTTGGCTGCCAGACTAGTGGAGTGACGTCATCCACAGTATTCCACTCTGGGGACCTCTACCAAGAACTGGTCAACGAGACAGAACAGACAGAGTACTTGAGGGATCCAGAGCAGCTGTTTGGACTGGTGTTGTTGTCCTGCCAGACATTCGGATCTCTCTTGTGCATGGCATGTATTGAGAAGCTGGGAAGAAAACCTACTCTTATCATTTGTAAGTTAAGCCATCAACCTTTCCACAGACTGTTCATTATTACATTTGAATAATTAATTACTGTGCAAACTTGCTGTCATGAGATTTAAATTTAGTTGAACTTTTCCCAAAAAATCCAGAAGATTTATTGATTTTTTTTAGTTGATCAAATTATTTTCCCGTGCTTTCCCAAGACATTACAAGGACAAGATTTGGCGAAAATTTTTTGAGTCCTTAAGGGAGTCTTTTTGGAAGGTTTCCAATAAAAACCTTCCAGCGTTTTTTCAGTGGATAATATTTGCGGGTTACTTTTGGATAAACTTCGAGGTTAGTCGACCAACAATGGATGTCGTAATCTAGTATCAACGGAGGTAACCCTTCCCTAAATCAGCCCATGGATTTGAAGTTATTCATTTTGTGTTTCAGCTTTCCTTCTCATGGCCTCGTGTCTCACTGCTATTGGATTCCTGAGATCCGGAATGCCTCAAACATCAGGAGAAACATCATGCCCGAAAACAGTTGATATTTCTCCCATTCCTAACGTCTATTACATCACACTAGCTCTCCTCTTTATTTTATGCATGTCTTTTGGAATGGGTGCTGGACCACTGCCTTGGCTGCTAGTTCCAGAGATGTTCACTTTCACCGCTAGAGGGCGAGCAGTTTGCATGGCCAACATGCTCAATTATCTCACTCTATTCGGATTCTTATGTGCATCTGAGTACATTACACACGACTTATGCGGGTATATTTTCTGGGCCTTTGGAGTGATTTGTGCCATCTGGGTGGTTTATGTGGCTTTTGCTCTGAGGAAGATGGACAAACTGTCCAGTTTGGACATCAGCCGGATGTTCACTTTAGGCAGCAAGCGGTCTTCTAATCGGTCTACACTTTCTCACAGTACAAACTTCTACACACAAACTGCTTCTATGAACAGAAATGACCCGTTAATGATGTTCCGATGACACCGTATTAATTTCTTATAAAAATCAAAAAACAATAATAAAAAACTGCATAAACACTTTTTCTAACAATCAGACGCGCGAGAATCAGAGGCGGATTTGGTTTGAATAATGAATGGGCATTAAACGCGCGGGTCGATTTCCGCAACTTAAGATAAGACCAAAGCGACCTAAATTTGGCAAGTGCAGTCTACTGCAGCCCGACAAAAAAAAATGTTCGCGACTGTGGCTATTCAAAAAACCGTCGATACTCAAAAAGCATTGCAAACCGCGCATAACTAAATTAAATGGTGCACCAGTAAAAAACCATCGTGAACGGCGTAGCAAAAACGGCGCAAGTTTGCGATTCATGTTTTGGTCAATTCGAGAAAAACTATAAATGTAATTATTAGTTTTAGGATACGTCATGCATGGGCTGTTATTCAATGCCAAGAAAATTTTAAATGTTTTAGAGTTTTTTAAAATCCAGCTAGTATACCCTTTTCCCGTTGAAAAAGGTTTTGCAAGCTCATGAGTTAAAGTATGGGAGGAGGAGGCTGTTAAATCTGTAATTGATGTCGTTTTGCTAAAAATACATTTAGTGAGTAGGTTTAGAAGTCAAGTAGGCCCCGATGAAGAAAGCAGAAAATCTTGCATCTATTGAAAGTTTGCAGCAACTTTATACAGTTTTAAATATCTGGTGTAGCAACAAAAAAGAACAGGGGGTCAGAGGATGGTTTCCAATATCCTTATTTGGGGGAAACCCTAATGTGCCCCCATGTTTTATCTCATCTCGTATCACTTTCAGCGCCTCTGTATTTATCGCCCTTGTGCCATCTGAGCACATGCCTAGTTCTTCAACGCGTCCAATTTTTGATTACGTCATTTTTAACTGCAGAACTAAAAGCATGAGGGTGCTTTTTTCGTGAGAGAAATTCCGCATGTGCAAAAGCTCTCAACCAATCAGCGTCCTTTAAATCGTCTAAAATGACTGATTTCATTGCTTTTTTCTTTTGAATTTATGAAATTTTTGCGCAATCGGTTTTTCACTTATGAAAAAAGCCACCACTTGATTTTACTTCTTCAGTTAAAAGAGGACATTGTTAAATAATGGGCGCCATACAGAACTACGCATGTGCTCATATTGCGCAAGATTGTCAAAACAAACAAGCCAGTTTGACTGACAAATGCCGTTTTTGTATCATATCACAAACACCATAAATGGTAAGTTTTCTCTCCGACTTCAACGTATTCATAAGACTTTCTGCTTCAATGACGTATGAGAATTGATTCAATTACTTATGACCTCACAATGATCAAAGCTAGTCATCAAAAAGTAATGCTAAAACTTAGATTTTTGAATAGAGGTAATCAGGACAAGTCGACATGTCGTATATCTTACATATGTATAAATATGTTCTCATACTGTCGAAAGAGTCAAAAAAACGCTCGCAGACCAATTAGAGTATAATTTGACCAATTAATTTATTTTTTCATATTTTCAACCAGCGACAAGTGCTTTTCAAAAATATATCATTTACTCCTATAGAAGTTTAAATCACCTTTATAAAATCTCAAAACTGCCTTCTCACACAATTTATAAGCATTGTCTCTAAATTGCTTTAATTATGTTCCCATCTTGGATTTTCGTATTAGCGATGATAGCAACCATCGTCGAGACTGGCAGTGGAGAACTCCACAACAATCTAAACGAGCCGAAAAACAGAGCAGAAGCAGCCGCAAATCAGTTTGGATCTCCGGCACTGCAGCTTCATCCACTCAGCTGCCAGAAAGAGCGGGACCGATCTGGGTTTATATGGTCAAGGGGTCACTATTTTACAGGTAACTGTGACCTTCCAAACCATGACCCTCCAAAAAATTATAAGTGCAGTCAAATATCAGACCATGTGCATTTTGAACACAGAGTGTTACATGTCAGTCTTAAGTTGGCTCGTCATAGAATATAAATGACAACACCTGTTTAAGGGTACAATGGGTCAGATTGTAAGACGAGTCTATACACTCCGAAACAGACAACACCCAGTTTGGACACATCGGAAATGCGGATGACGAAAGATCTTGGGAATGGGTCCATTTGTTTGGAAAGGATCCAAATTCAGTAAGTTTTTTCTCTCTTATCATGTGAAAATAGGGGAGATGAAAAGTTTAGTTTCCTCTCAATGTCAATCTGCAGCAAATTAACAGGGAATTATTGCCCACTCATAAACAAGTCTTCTGTTGAGTCTCGACAAACTGAGACTTTTCATCTTCAATGAAAAACTTCACAAAAATAAGCCAACACTTACTTTTTCAAAAAGAAATAAAATCAACTTGCACGAGAAAATTGTCGATTGAATGCTTAATGGTTGGATTTAGTAGTTGTTTCTATCACGAATGAATATTGTTCAGAAAACGATGGAAAGACGTCTCTAATCTCCAAGGAATTCTAGTTGAGCTGATAATAGAGGGGAAACTGAGTGCACGAGGATGGCCGATTGAGTTCGAACGAACTCAAACGGAGTTCTTGTTGGGTCAGTTGAACTTGAACTATTCGACCGGACTGAACAACATCTTGTTCTGTTTGCAGCTGAATGAGTTCAACTTGACAGTTCTCTCGTCCAGTAAGTCGGTTAACAATATTGCAGACTTCTCCGAATAGAAAAGTTACCGCACTCACGACAGTGATAGGTTATGAGGGTACAGGGCATATTATGGTAATTTCATTATGGAGTCCAATAGCAAATAAAAATTAACTCTAGCAAACAAAAAACTGACAAAATGAAAATATTGCTAATATTTTACAGAGGAACATGAAAATGGTACAAAAGCAGATGACTTTTCAACACAAACGAAAAAAAAAGTGCGCTTCGTTATATCCGCTTAGATCGATAGTTTCCGGGATGTTAGGCAAGTGGTAGATGAGGCACTTAAAAATCATTGAGTTAAAACTCAGATTGTTGCAGGTCAAATGATCCAAATAATGGTCTGGATTAGTGAACTCCCAATTGACTACTCCGGTTCGAGACGTGAACCGCACCAGGCAAGACAGATAATCGGAGATATGGATCATAAATCGGACAGATTTGTTATTTGTGAGCTGGTAAATCTTGCAGGAATAACAATAATGCTCGTTTTAGGGCAAAAATTCTGACTGCCATTTGTTAAGGTTTCAAAAGGTTTAGCTTTAAAACAAAAAATTTAACAATAAACTAGTTAAATAGACAACAAAAATGACTTGCAAAAAAAATTATTTTCGTGTTCGACTCTCTAAACAACGCATTTCAAACGGTCAATTGGAAAATAATATAAAAAATTATAAAGTTTATGAGTTCAAAAATTTTCAACATCGTCCAAATTTTAACCTACGTTTCTTTCAGCCCTATTTTTTCAACCTCAACAGTTTTCTCACCCGCAATTGGTTTGATATACTTTTTTTTCTGAGCCCAATCTTTTTTAAAATTATTTTCAGTATAGCAATTAAGAACAAAGAAAGGTGGTTGCTGGCAAAAAAAAATCAGAATGTTTCGACCATTTTCTTGAAAAAAAAAGATTAAACAAAAAGCCTGAAACTTATTAAAATTGGCAAGATGAACAACAGTTTTAGTCACAAAGTGACTAGAAAAACAGTAAAAATAAATTTGGCAGATATTTTTGTAGTTTTTTATTCCAAAAATGGCGCTTCAAACTCCGAAAATTTGTTTTACCTGAGAAAGTTTAAGTTTTCAGGGCTTGAATAGAAAGTTCACGGCTCATCAGTTTTCTATAAGTAAAAAAAATGAAAAACGTGTAACTTGAATACACGTAGTTGTAATCATCAGATCAGCTTAACAGTGAAAAAAATAGCTAGAGTTAGAAAAAATGGGACGTCAGATTTTTTGAAAAGCAACGAGAACAATTTTATTAAGATGTTCGTTGTATTAGAAAACTAAGCTTTCTAAATATGTTTTTTTGGCAACATTTTAATGAATTTTATCAGAAAGTCTTTACTTTAGAGTTATATTTGGAGTAACAGCGCATTAGAGTAACGTTATATTTAGAGTAACAGCGCTTGTATATCTGGTATGGTACAGTGGTAATCTAATTTATCCGGACAAAACAAAATCAAAATAAAATCGAATCTTTTCAGAATTTTGTTGGGCTGTGTTGTGTGAGAGGTTTTTTCTGATAAAACTTTTTTATCAAGCAACTCTGTAATTTCAGCGTAATTCTTGTTGAACTAATAAAGCCACAATGACGCAATTTTGAAAGAGTATTTTGGTGTGAATTTCTCAAAACAAATTACATAAATTACGCAATTTAAGAAAACCGAGTTTGAAGTTTTTAACGTTGTTCGGTTAATTCGAATCATTCTGTAGAAAACTTTCATATGAAGCCATGAGCTCTCTGTATAAAAGTGCAAGTGGTTCAAAATAATTTTAAAAAATTCGAAAAAATTTGAACGGCGCTGATGGCTTTGTAAATTGATGTCGCGCTTGTAAAAGTTTAAGATTAACAGACGATTTTAGACAGCCATTAACGTTATTTCACGTTGAAGCAAGAAATATTTGAGATATTGCCTTGCTCCAAATTTGAACGTTTTTTTTTCGCGTTGAGCTTAGATAATTACGCGTTGAGCGAGAGAATTACGCATTCAGCACAGAAAATTTAATAAATGGTCCATTTTTTCAAATTGAAGTTACTTTGAGAAAAAAAAAACATTCAGAATCATGGCTCAAAAACTCTCAATATCGTTTAAAATTTGTTTGTATCAATGTCATATCATAATGAAGCCGTCTTATACTTTTCTGCTGGGAATCGGACAACTTTCTCAAACATTTTTGTTCCGACTTTCGATACGTGCTCGGGGTGGGTTTTTTTTTTCTTCAGACAAATTTCGCCTTTTAACTAGCCATTTATGACGGAGTTTTTTATATCATTCAAAAGGTATTGTTGTCCTGAGCTTAAATCTGAAAAGATATTTCACCTGTCATCATTTTTCATAAAGTTTGAGGGTTTAAAGATTGCCATTTAGGCCATTTTGGACAATTAACGCGCGATTAACGCGTAAGCGGAGGTTTAATCCTTCTTATAAATCGTCCCAAATTGGTTGAACGAAGCTTATTTGCCATAATTGATTTGTTACAAGGAACGAAATCTATCTTTTTGTACTTTAAATGGCGTGTGGGGAGATACTTTTCATAAAAATTTCAAATTTTAGAAGAAAAAAATTTCATTTTCTTTTATTTCATTTAGTTTTTTTTATGTTATTACTGCTGCTTCATAAACCTTAAAAAGCAGTCGGAACATTCAGGGCTTCGCCCTGATACGAGCAGTCTTGTCTTTTTTTAGTGTTGAAAAAAAGCTGCCGCAATATACTGCAACAATACGGCGGGAAATTAATGACAACTTGCTGTCAGATTTATTATGCAACAAACAAGTTGTTCTTTACTTTACTATTTTCAAATTTAGTATGTTTCATTGTACTCAGTTCCCTAGATAAATCTAACAAAGGATTTCAGAAGCAGTTTTTATGAGAATGGGAAATAACACAAAATTACATTTAACAGCAATCGAGATTCTTTTCAATTCATGCTCTGCTCAATTGCATGGCATTAGGTGATTCTAATTATTGGAAAATTTTTCTTTAAGAAAATGTCCAAACAATCAATGAAAAGAAAAATGTTCTCAATTTTATACAATTTCTGATCAACAACCATAAATTACTAATTTCAAGTTTCTAAAGTAGATTTTCAATTTGACTAAAATCCCTAAAAAACTGTGTATTTTAGCCATCGGAGATAAACATCATAGTCATTCCCATTGCTGTCGTGCTCGCTATTGTGACCTTCTTTGGCCTTCTTTTTCTGTTTGTTTCACTGCGTATGTGGAACACAAACCGCGGACAATGACAGCAACCCACGAACAAATACCCGACCCTAGTGATAGTGTATCAATTTATTTTTTCAAAACTGATATAAACTGCGAATGCTAACCATAATTGCCATAATCTCACTATACTTTTACATGCTTTTCAAAAAAGCATAAAAACCGGAACTTTTTGGTCAGTAGAAAGTTTAAATGCATTAAAATAAACACATAGAAAAACACTACATGTAAAAAATGCAGGTAAACTGTAAATGCAGGTAAACGCTTGCACAGAGTTTTCACAAGAAAAAACGAAAAACCTCCCTGAGCACAAATTTAGAGCACAAACACCCTGAAAAACGCTTTTCGAAAGTCAGAAGAAGTCAACTAGTTTTGCATGTAGTTTTGCACAATGTTTAGAGTGTACTTACCGAAACCCCTGCAAACCACAATTTAATTAAGAGCAAAAAATGCTAATGTATATGTGTTATTCAATGTGCACAAGGTCTACTAACTTGCCGGCTGAAGGTGCTATTTGTAGCCAGTTTGGTATTTTATTTTAGATTCATCCTTAGTTCAATTTATTAGTCGATTGATTTGTATACGAGAAAAACTGTAAATGAAGTCGTTAACAGCGCTGCCTATTTTTAAGTTAGTTGCTAAGAATAAACCTAATTAAACCAAAAAAAACGTTAAATAAATTTAAAATAAATCTTTAAAAAAAGAAACATTCTCATTCTTCGCATAGCGGTAAAAAATTCCATGGAGATCCTCAGATCGTGTTATCGATCCCCTCCGATGGCAACGATAGTGTGTGAGGACACGCTCTCATTTCACTCCTAGCTTCAGGTCTATCACAGCCTGACCGATTTAGGCTGCAATTGTGATGCAATAGTGAAACCACAATTCCACCCACCGACACGCAACTTAAACAACAAAATAATCGGTTTTGCGAAAATCAACGCCATTTTTTTTCAATTAGTTTTCTCATTTCCAATTGGATAGATTTCAGTTCGAACTATGTTGCTTGAACTAGTTATTAATAGAAATTTGAAAATCTCGAGCGTATCAACTACCCCAAAGTTACCATTACTTTATGAAAACTTTATTGGGCATTATTCTCTTTCAGACTATAAATCAAAGGTGCAATTTATCTGGAGAACAAAAGCTTAAATCAGCTCAAGTATTCCAAATTCTCGTCAAAAGCTGGAATAAAAGGCGTCATTATTACGAAAATTTGGCCACGGAAAGAAGCAGGTTGTTTTGTTTACACAGAAAAAATTTCTGCTTAAAAGCGTTTATTTTTTTCTTTAAATTATTACTCCTTCCTCGTCTGCCTCAGAAATAACAGCGATACAAAAATCAAAGTAGAGTCCAAAACGTTGAGAGATATGTTGTCCATCATTGATTGTTAGAATCAAAAATTATGATTTAAATTTTAATGAACTCGACTCGACTTTGCTCAATGGTGGCACACAATCTATTCTTTAACGCATATCGTTTTTTTAAAAGTTTGAATCAAATATTATTATGCCCGTGTTTCAACTAGCTTTGTATTACCTTCTTACGAAGGTTTACGTATTTTCACCTGAAAAAAAATTTATGGTTTTACTAGACAATATCTTGTAAAAAAAGACAACGAGAGCTACATAAATTCGTAATTAAAATACTTGAACTTTCAGAAGATTTTTAAAAAATGAGGTCAATCAAAAGTCATATTGATTTTTTCAACGCAAATTAATTTTACCTAAATTATAAAAAACCTTCATTCGAACCAATTTAAAAGTCAAGAAATCTCAACGCAAAAAAAATGTTACACTATCAAGCTAGCGAGCGTAGTGTTTGAGTTTGAGCTTTCCATGTTTTCAAAGCTAACTCGCAAATAAAATTCTAATTTATTGTTACTTTCGCTATAATCACTAATTGTATTATTGTTTTTCATAACGTCTGTACTGCTGCTTTATTGGTGGCTATTGTTTGATTATTGATAAGCCTCCGTGGCTGAGAGAACACAGCGTGAGTGTTTAAACCTCAAAATTGTAAGTTCGAATGCGATAAGTAGCAAAGCTATTTTCAGATTTTTTTCTACAATTTTCATTTTGCTTTATGAAACTGCGTTTTTGTCGCATTCTCCTTAGTTTTTTGCAATGGTCAGTCTTGCCTCTTTGTCAGAAACAGTAATTTTTATTTAATATTAACTTTAGCATTTTATCTATAAAATTAATTCAATTTTGAAAAACTTATGATAAAATTAGAAACAAAAAATGAACTTAAACTAATTTTGTTAGTTTGGAATTAAGCTCTCACTAAAAAAATTAATAATTTTTCTTTGGTATGTGTGTGCAAGCAAGGGTTAAAATCTGTTCACATTTGTTTTTAAGCCTTTTTGATCTTCGGTTTATACAGTTATCATTGATCACCTATTTCAAATATACTTCAAAAAGGATACTCAATTGGTGAACCACGATTGTCTCATTGATAAAACATTGTCTTAAAGGCTCATTGGATGATAAATATGATATAAAAATTGGTTAAAACTAGGGTTCAATTTATTTTTCAGGATTTTTTTGTCCTAAATTTGGAATTCCACTATTCAACTGAATGTTGTTCATTTTTTCAAAACATGGCAACGTTATTAGAAATTTTACAGGGTTTTCAAACTAGAATTAATGAAGGGAGTCATTTTAGCAATTTATAAAGAATCGAGTTTTTAGTAGGTTAATTAAATAAATGATTTGGAGCCGAATGTTGCCAATTTTCAAGTAATTTTTTCAAAATAAAACTGAAGACTAGGTTTCTTACGAGTATTCGGATGTTTAAATATGTTTCTGGAGAATTCATGATAGCTTCAAATTTATAAACACTAAAAAAAGAGAACTCTTGTCATATTTTCAAGTTGCCTACCTAAAAGTTAATTACAAAAAAATCTCCATCTACTTTTAAAAGTGTGAGCCAAACTGTTTAATTGATACTGTTATCGTAGCTCTCGTAGTTCATTTTAAGCTGATCTTAAGCTCTAGTGGTTCAGTTTAATTGTTTTAATGCTCTGAGAAAAAAGTTTTACTTGCTGACAGATTTTGAGTCAATTGTTGTCAATTTGCTGGTACGTTTTCCAAAACAATGTTTTCTTTTAGATATTTCGTATCGGGTATTCGGATGTTGTAAGATAGAAAGCTGGCAGATAGTTAAAAACTGTAAAAAGAAACAATAAAGCACAAAATATGACAAAACATGTAACAATTTAACATTTCCTATCAAAAAATTTACAACAAGATCTCAGCGTGAACCTTTTTTCTTTGATAAACAGTTATCGTAGATCTCCTGAAAACAGATTTAAATTTCAAATAGTGAACAATAGAGTAGTGAGTAGAATGATTCATAAGTAATATCCACGTTTCTCTTCAGGGGCGGATTTAGGGGGGCGGACGCCCCTCCCCCTCAGTTATCGACCCTAAAATTCCAGTGTTGGACTCTCATCCATTTTTGATGATGGATCTTTAAATTTTTCTAAAGGCGCCTTTGGCGCCAATTTATACTAATTTAAAGGGGATATAAAATATAATTGGATATAAGTACTAGATTTGAACTGGCTCCACCCATCCGGGGCTTAAAGAGTGTTAAATTTTACATTTTTATTGCAGTGTAGGATGGATGAAGAGATTTCTTGTTTCTTGGAGTGGTTTATTTTTTGCAGTGACTGCGTGAAGGAGAGGAGAGAAACGTCTGTTGGTAGTTCCAAGTAATTGTCTTCATAGAGAGAAGGGGCACAGTTGCTCGGGTTGCAGAAGTGGGTCTCGTTTACTCTAGATTCACTTGAGTGCAATGTTGTGCAGTTTTCGTTAAGCTAGGGCGAGACTACGTTCAAAGTGGAGTTTTTGACTTCTCTGTGTGAAGCGCCAAGTGACCAGGATCTGTATGTGAAGTCAACATCGGGTTGGCCATTGTGCTGCTTCAATGGGTACCTTTGCTGCGATTTTGTGTCCATACTTTAAATCCTGTGGGGGTTTTGAATACGGCAACAGACCAATTGAAATGCCGTTCCAAACTCGGAATATCACCGAGTTTACATCTTCCTTTGATGCTCGTTCCTACATTGCATTTTTAAATCTACATCTTGTTAGTGAGATCAGTTTTAGTTATTATTTTTAGTAGTTGCTTTCGCAAAAGCGTTTTTATTTAGTTTCGGTTATTTTAAAAGAGTTGCTCACTATGGAGCCACTCCAAGCAAAAATTGTGGATCGCCGTCGTAGCCTATGGTGAACGCATGTACTTCGAGCGACGTTATTCTGGTGGGTTATGCCAGAAGGGGATAATTATTGTCGTCTCTTTGAGCAGAGTCTCTTTTCGTGTTCAATTTTTTTATTAGACGATTTTCTATATTTGTCTTTGTTTGTGTCTTTCTATCAAAATAGATTGTTGTGTTTTAGGTTTTTCTTTTGATGTTTTGGTCTTCGAATAAAATTTGAACGTGGGTTTCAAAAGAACAATTTATCCAGTTTTAATCTTGGTTTAACCTGATTTGAGTACCATTGGACTTTCTTAAACATGCGATTGGTTAGTGATTCAGTTTGATGTTGTGGATGTTTTCGAGTAGGGCTACTTCAACCGACTGTACATATTTGTGGGCAAGTATGATGGGACGGGCGTCATCTAGTGCAAATGTGATAGACAAGGAGCAAAATTTGTTCATCTGTCGGACCGGATCTTAATACGCATAAGTACGGAGAATACCGTGCAAGTTACTAAATTTAATCTAATTTAAAAATAATACTAAAAATAATCTTATTTGACGAAGAAATTTTCAGTTAGTTGAGGGTTAATGTTAGGATCATCAAAATGCGGGGAATCTTCCGTATATCTGGCGACAGTATGATCGTAATGGTTAATAGAAAACCGTTAGCTCGTTGTGCCATGAATCTATTTAGTGTTCGGGTTCAACCTAAGGTGTTAAATTGATTTTTGTGAAGTGCGGTGGAAAACCTTTTGATTTTTTAATTTATCCATTTTGGGCTGACCGACCCTAATGTTTTTTCAAGGGGCATTTGGCTGTTAATCGGAAAAAAACCAAAGCTCATTATGAATATAATCATGTGATCCTGCAATTTATTAAAAAAGCCTGCTCGCTTGCTTTTAATGCTCGAAATTGGGTTAAAACTCAAGATTTTAAACCAGTTTTTCTCGACACAAAAACATTTATTGAACAGTAATATTATTCGTGGTATCTGATACTGCATATAAAAAAATTAATGCACATCCGAAAACAAAGTTCTTCTCCGTTTTCGAAGATCGGAACGCATAGATTTTTTAAAAGAAACTTCACAAACTTGTGTGGTTTTTTTTGTAAATGGTAATAGAGCAAGAGTATATAGACGCGTAAAAAGCTAGCAAATTATTGCTCCGACCATTTGAAAGATAGTGAGGAACTTTGTATTTGGGTTTCTTTCAGTTTTTTACTTCGATTGTTATTCACGCAAAATCAGCTACCACAAAAAATTATCTGAGACTTTTCGGATAGGGTGTTGTTGAAGGTATGTGTGTGTGCATTTTAGGGGAAGTGGTGGGGACATGAAATTAGTGTAATTTTCACGTACGTTTACGGTAAATGCTGGCAAGGTGAAAGTAGTGCTAAAGGGGAAATGAAAATAGTTGGAGTTATTATAAAAAGTTTAGTTGGTGGGGGGGCAACAAGTATAAACAAAACAATTAGTATGAATTTTTCAATGGACGCAATATCGTCAAAAATTACCACCAAGGTTACCCTTCAAGTTCTCCCCGACTTTCCCCTGTGATCTTAATTTTTTTTTGGCTATGTAAACATTTGCTGGAAAAATTTAAAAAACCCAAGGTTGCGAATCGATTATAAATACAATTTGTGATTAAGCAATCGGTTATAATCCGTCAAAAATGATTATTTTTTTTGAGAATATCGATCGTAATCCAAATGCTAGTTAGTTTTTTGCAAAATCATATTCTCGCACTTTCATTCTAGGTCTTTTCAATGTTATCAACCAGAAACCATTGCTGAAAACACGCTCAAACTGGGTCTTCGAAATTTTCCCCCGCCAAAGCAGCGAGTCTTGGAAAATAATTCACTTTTAGTGGAACTTTACTTTACTCCGACCTTGTTTACTTTACTCAAGCAGTGGATACGAGCTGTAAAAACTGTTTGCACGGAGAAACTATTTTTACAGCTCGTATCAACTGTTGGCAAGGTATAGTAGGACAAATAGCAGGTCAAATAGGACCAAAAGTTCTCGAAGGTTTATAGTGGAACCACTATCGGGCCGCTATTTTTGATGTACAATGAATTAATCAATGACGCTGAAGAACATTCATCAGATTGTGAATATTAACGTACGTACATCAGATTCATCAGATTGTGATTAATAACGTACGTACATCACCTTGCATGTGAATACTAACGTACGTACATCAGATTTATCAGATTCAATAATACGTGCTTTGGTAAGACAGACGCACCGCACAGGATTTGTCTTAACTTCAATATATGTGCACATTTTTATTTATAAAACTGATGACTTTCATTCAAAACAACGAAAATATGTCCACATCGGCACTGATTGCAGTTTTACGGGCACTGATTGCTGTTTTTACTTTCTAGAATTTTTTTCTACTATAGTGGCCACACAATATCCAACTTGTCATGTGAATATTAACGTACGTACATCAGATTCAATAAAACATGCTTTGGTAAGACAAACGCACCGCATATGATTTGTCTTAATTTCAATGCGCGAAGGTCCGAATGTGGAAAAAAATCAGCCAATCAGAACCTCCCTGAGCACAAATTTAGAGCACGAACACCCTGAAAAACGCTTTTGGAAAGTCAGAAGAAATCTCCTGAAAACAGATTTAAATTTCAAATAGTGAACAATAGAGTAGTGAGTAGAATGATTCATAAGTAATATCCACGTTTCTCTTCAGGGGCGGATTTAGGGGGGCGGACGCCCCTCCCCCTCAGTTATCGACCCTAAAATTCCAGTGTTGGACTCTCATCCATTTTTGATGATGGATCTTTAAATTTTTCTAAAGGCGCCGTTGGCGCCAATTTATACTAATTTAAAGGGGATATAAAAAATAATTGGATATAAGTACTAGATTTGAACTGGCTCCACCCATCCGGGGCTTAAAGAGTGTTAAATTTTACATTTTTATTGCAGTGTAGGATGGATGAAGAGATTTCTTGTTTCTTGGAGTGGTTTATTTTTTGCAGTGACTGCGTGAAGGAGAGGAGAGAAACGTCTGTTGGTAGTTCCAAGTAATTGTCTTCATAGAGAGAAGGGGCACAGTTGCTCGGGTTGCAGAAGTGGGTCTCGTTTACTCTAGATTCACTTGAGTGCAATGTTGTGCAGTTTTCGTTAAGCTAGGGCGAGACTACGTTCAAAGTGGAGTTTTTGACTTCTCTGTGTGAAGCGCCAAGTGACCAGAATCTGTATGTGAAGTCAACATCGGGTTGGCCATTGTGCTGCTTCAATGGGTACCTTTGCTGCGATTTTGTGTCCATACTTTAAATCCTGTGGGGGTTTTGAATACGGCAACAGACCAATTGAAATGCCGTTCCAAACTCGGAATATCACCGAGTTTACATCTTCCTTTGATGCTCGTTCCTACATTGCATTTTTAAATCTACATCTTGTTAGTGAGATCAGTTTTAGTTATTATTTTTAGTAGTTGCTTTCGCAAAAGCGTTTTTATTTAGTTTCGGTTATTTTAAAAGAGTTGCTCACTATGGAGCCACTCCAAGCAAAAATTGTGGATCGCCGTCGTAGCCTATGGTGAACGCATGTACTTCGAGCGACGTTATTCTGGTGGGTTATGCCAGAAGGGGATAATTATTGTCGTCTCTTTGAGCAGAGTCTCTTTTCGTGTTCAATTTTTTTATTAGACGATTTTCTATATTTGTCTTTGTTTGTGTCTTTCTATCAAAATAGATTGTTGTGTTTTAGGTTTTTCTTTTGATGTTTTGGTCTTCGAATAAAATTTGAACGTGGGTTTCAAAAGAACAATTTATCCAGTTTTAATCTTGGTTTAACCTGATTTGAGTACCATTGGACTTTCTTAAACATGCGATTGGTTAGTGATTCAGTTTGATGTTGTGGATGTTTTCGAGTAGGGCTACTTCAACCGACTGTACATATTTGTGGGCAAGTATGATGGGACGGGCGTCATCTAGTGCAAATGTGATAGACAAGGAGCAAAAATTAGCTGACCGACCCTAATGTTTTTTCAAGGGGCATTTGGCTGTTAATCGGAAAAAAACCAAAGCTCATTATGAATATAATAATGTGATCCTGCATTTTATTAAAAAAGCTTGCTCGCTTGCTTTTAGTGCTCGAAATTGGGTTAAAACTCAAGATTTTCAAACCAGTTTTTCTCGACACAAAAACATTTATTGAACAGTGATATTATTCGTGGTATCTGATACTGCAAATATAAAAAAATTAATGCACATCCGAAAACAAAGATCGGAACGCATAGATTTTTTAAAAGAAACTTCACACATTTGTGTGGTTTTTTTTGTTAGTGGTAATATAGCAAGTGTATATGGACGCGAAAAAAGCTAGCAAATTATTGCTCCGACCATTTGAAAGATAGTGAGGAACTTTGTATTTGGGTTTCTTTCAGTTTTTTACTTCGATTGTTATTCACGCAAAATCAGCTACCACAAAAAATTATCTGAGACTTTTCGGATAGGGTGTTGTTGAAGGTATGTGTGTGTGCATTTTAGGGGAAGTGGTGGGGACATGAAATTAGTGTAATTTCCACGTACTTTTACGGTAAATGCTGGCAAGGTGAAAGTAGTGCTAAAGGGGAAATGAAAATAGTTGGAGTTATTATAAAAAGTTTAGTTGGTGGGGGGCAACAAGTATAAACAAAACAATTAGTATGAATTTTTCAATGGACGCAATATCGCCAAAAATTACCACCAAGGTTACCCTTCAAGTTCTCCCCGACTTTCCCCTGTGATCTTAATTTTTTTGGCTATGTAAACATTTGCTTGAACAACTAAAAAACCCAAGGCTGCGAGTCGGTTATAAATACAGTTTGTGATTAAGCAATCGGTTATAATCCGTCAAAGATGATTATTTTTTTGAGAATATCGATCGTAATCCAAATGTTAGTTAGTTTTTTGCAAAATCATATTCTCGCACTTTCATTCTAGGTCTTTTCAATGTTATCAACCAGAAACCATTGCTGAAAACACGCTCAAACTGGGTCTTCGAAATTTTCCCCCGCCAAAACAGCGAGTCTTGGAAAATATTTCACTTTTACTGGAACTTTACTTTACTCCGACCTTGTTTACTTTACTCAAGCAGTGGATACGAGCTGTAAAAACAGTTTGCACGGAGAAACTATTTTTACAGCTGGTATCAACTGTTGGCAAGGTATAGTAGGACAAATAGCAGGTCAAATAGGACCAAATGTTCTAGAAGGTTTATCGTGGAACCACTATCGGACCGCTATTTTTGATGTACAATGAATTAATCAATGACGCTGAACAACATTCATCAGATTGTGAATATTAACGTACGTACATCAGATTAATCAGATTGTGAATAATAACGTACGTACATCACCTTGCATGTGAATACTAACGTACGTACATCAGATTTATCAGATTCAATAATACGTGCTTTGGTAAGACAGACGCACCGCACAGGATTTGTCTTAACTTCAATATATGTGCACATTTTATTTATAAAACTGATGAAATTCATTCAAAACAACGAAAATATGTCCACATTGGCACTGATTGCAGTTTTACCGGCACTGATTGCTGTTTTTACTTTCTAGAACTTTTTTCTACTATAGTGGCCACACAAAATCCAACTTGTCATGTGAATATTAACGTACGTACATCAAATTCAATAAAACATGCTTTGGTAAGACAAACGCACCGCATAGGATTTGTCTTAATTTCAATGCGCGAAAGTCCGAATGTGCAAAAAAAAATCAGCCAATCAGATTTCAGTAATCTAAAACTTGGAAAGAAAGTAAACAATTCCATGGACTGAGGTATTGAGATTGGCTGAATATAAAAACGGCAGAAATATGCAAAACCCAAATATTGTCATTGACCGCCGCAAAATTGGGACAAGTTTTTTCATTTCAAGGGTTTCGTAAGGAAAAATAAACTGTTTCTTCGTTTACTTCTTTGTAATTGAATGGCAACTGCTTCTTTTAAAAATTGACTTTCGGCTAATTTTGTTTTCGATTTTTCGCGCACAAGTTTTTTCGCGCATGAGAATAGCCCCCATTAACGTACGTACAATAAATTAATCGGTTACATATCAGTATTTAGACAACCGCGTATGCAGACTGGTCAGTATTCAGACAACCGCGTAAGCAGACTGGTCAGTATTTAGACAAATACTGTTTCAGCCAATCAGAATCGAGACAAAGAAGAAATTAATAAATAATTATGATTTATTTTGGTTTATTTAGGTCTTTTCTCGATTCTGATTGGTTCATACAGTATTTGTCTAAATACTGACGAGAATGAATACGCGGCTGTCTAAATACTGGCTGCACTCCGAATTAATCAATGACGCTGAACAACATTCTAGAACCTTCTAGAACTTTCTAGAACTCTTTCTACCATAGTGGCCACGCAATATGCAACTTGTCATGTGAACATTGCCGTACGTTCATCAGATTCATGAGATTCAATAACACGTGCTTTGGTGAGACAGACGCACTAATTTCAAAATGTGTGCACATTTTTTATTTATAAAACTATGACGTTCATTCAAAACAACGTTATTATGTCCACATCGGCACTGATTGCTGTTTTAACTTCATTATTTTATACTTATAGCCAATTATCAGTTCCATCAATTTATGCTTGTTTTCGACTTATCGCATACAAAACTATCTTTATTTTTCACAGCTCGTATCCACTGCTGGATATAATTTCTCAAAACTTCACGTTTCCAAAGTTTGCCAGATCTACTTCAAATTTTTTTGAAAGCTATATCACGTGTTTGCATAGTATTCATCACACAACTCCAATTAATTTTCTCCCTCTAAAGCTGTATCCGCTTTCTTTTATTATTACAAGATTTCCCAAATTGGTTCTTACACATAGAAGGTGCAGCCATGCTCCCACTTATGTTTCTGTTCTTGCTGTCAATTATTTTCTGTGCAAATAGCGCAGAGCTTCGGAACGATGGAAAATATCAGAAGGACAGAGCTTCTTCAGCTGAGAACCAGTTGGGAGCTCCAACTCATTCCTCGCACTCACTCAGAAGCGAACAAGGTCGGAGTCAATCTGGGTTCTCGTGGATCTCCGGACATTATCACCCAGGTAACTTTCACACTCCTCATGAGCAAACAGAACATAGGAGACGTGAAAGTAACAGACTATGATCATTCCTAACAGTATTATGTTGTATATGCCTTGTTAACTTGCTTCGAGGCAGACTAAACTTGGCAACACATGTTTAAGGGTACAATGGGTCGGAGTGTAAGATGAGTCTCTACACTCCGAAACAGACCACACCCAGTTTGGACACATCGCAAATGCGGATGAAGAAAGATGTTGGGAATGGCTCCATTTGTTTGGAAAGGATCCAAATTTAGTAAGTTTTTTCTCTCTTATCATGTGAAAATAGAGGAGATGAAAAGTTTAGTTTCCTCTCAAGGTCAACCTGCAGCAAAATAATCAGAGAATTATTGCCAATTCATAAACAAGTCTTCTGTTGAGTCTCGACAAACTGAGACCTTTCAACTTCAATGAAAAACTTCACAAAAATAAGCTTACACTGATATGGTCAAGGGGTCACTATTTTACAGGTAACTGTGACCTTCCAAACCATGACCCTCCAAAAAACTATAAGTGCAGTCAAATATCAGACCATGAGCATTTTGAACTCAGAGTGTTACATGTCATTCTTAAGTTGGCTCGTCATAGAATATAAACGACAACACCTGTTTAAGGGTAGAATTGGTCGGAGTGTAAGATGATTTTGTACACTCCGAAACAGGAGACGCCCAGTTTGGACACATCGGAAATGCGGATGACGAAGGATGTTGGGAATGGGTCCATTTGCTTGGAAAACACCCATATTCAGTAAGTTTCTTTTCTCCAATCATGTGAAAAGAGAGGAGATGAGAAATTTAGTTTCCTCTCAATGTCAATATGTAGCAAAATAACAGGGAATTATTGCCAATTCACAAACAAGTCTTCTGTTGAGTCTCGACAAACTGAGACCTTTCAACTTCAATGAAAAACTTCGCAAAATAACCTTACAATTACTTTTTTGAAAGCAAACAAGACTGCTTGTATCAGGGCAAAGCCCTGGATGTTCCGACTGCCTTTTGAGGTTTCATGAGCACTAATAACAAAAAAAAATAAAAATAAGAAAATAAAATGAAATTTTTTTTCTAAAATTTTAAAATTTTTATGAAAGTCATCCTCCCACACGCCATATAAAGTACAAAAAGATAGATTTCGCTCCGATTATTATACCAATTATGGCATATAAGCTTTCTTGAACCAATTTGGAACCATCTTTAAACCCCCATAACTTTACGAAAAATGGTCACAGATGAAATATCTTTTCAAATTTAAGCTCAAGACAACAATATCTTTTGAATGATATAAAAAAATTCCGTCAAAAATGGCTAGTTAAAAAGTCTGTCTGAAGTTTGTCTGAAGAAAAAAAAACCAAAAAAAACCCGAGCACAAATATTTTGTTACTTTTGTATCGAAAGTCGGAACAAAAAAAATCCAACAAAATTGGCTAGTTAAAAAGTCGAAATTTGTCTGAAGAAAAAAAAACCCACCCCGAGCACAAATATTCCGTTACTTTCGTATCGAAAGTCGGAACAATAAAATCAGCTTGCACGAGAAAAATGTCGATTGAATGCTTAATGGTTGAATTTAGTAGTTGTTTCTATCACGAATGATTGTTGTTCAGAAGAAGATGGAATGACGTCTCTAATCTCCAAGGAATTCTAGTTGCACTGATAATAGAGGGGAAACTGAGTGCACGAGGATGGCCGATTGAGTTCGAACGAACTCAAACGGAGTTCTTGTTGGGTCAGTTGAACTTGAACTATTCGACCGGACAGAACAACATCATGTTCTGTTTGCAGCTGAATGAGTTCAACTTGACAGTTCTCTCGTCCAGTAAGTCGGTTTACAATATTGCAGACTTCTCCGAATAGAAAAGTTACCGCACTCACGGCAGTGATAGGTTTTGAGGGACAGGGCATATTATGGTAATTTCATTATGGAGTCCAATAGCCAATTAAAAGTTGACTCTAGCAAACAAAAAACGGACAAAAGGAAAATATTGCTAATATTTTACAGAGGAACTTGAAAATGGTACGAAAGCAGATGACTTTTCAACACAAACGAAAAAAAGTGCGCCTCGTTATATCCGCTTAGGTCGCTAGTTTCCGGGATGTTAGGCAAGTGGTAGATGAGGCACTTAGAAATCGTTGAGTTAAAACTAAGATTGTTTCAGGTCAAATGATCCAAATAATGGTCTGGATTAGTGAACTCCCAACTGACTACTCGGGTCCGAGACGAGAACCGCACCAAGAAAGACAGATAATCGGAGATATGGATCTTACATTAGACAGATTTGTTATTAATGAGCTTGTAAGTCTTGCAGGAATAACAATAATGCTCGTTTTAGGGCAAAAATTCTGACTGTCAGTTGTTAAGGTTTCCAAAGTTTTAGCTTTAAAACAAAAAATTTAACAAAAAACTAATTAAATAGACAACAAAAATGACTAGCAAAATATTTATTTTCGTGTTTGATTCTCTAAGCAACCTATTTCAAACGGTCAATTGGAAAGTAATATAAAAAGTTATAAAGTTTGTGAGTTCAAAAATTTTCAACATCGTCTAAATTTTAACCTACGTTTCTTTCAGCCCTATTTTTTCAATCTCAACAGTTTTCTCAAACGCAATTGGTTTGATATACTTTTTTTCTGAGCCCAATCTTTTAAAAATTTTTTTTAGTATAGCAATTAAGAACAAAGAAAGGAGGTTGCTGGCAAAAAAAATCAGAATGTTTCGACCGTTTTCTTGAAAAAAAAGATTAAACAAAAAGCCTGAAACTTCGACGCTCTTATTAAAATTGGCAAGATGAACAACAGTTTTAGTCACAAAGTGACTAGAAAAACAAAAAAAAATAAATGTGGCAGATATTTTTGGAGTAACAGCAAAAAGTTTGGAGTAACATCGCTTGTATATCTAGTATGGTACAGTGGTAATCTAATTTATCCGGACAAAACAAAATCAAAATGAAATCGAATTTTTTCCAGAACTTTGTTGGGCTGTGTTGTGTAGGAGGTTTTTTCTGATCTAAGTTTTTCATCAAGCAACTCTTTAGTTTCAGCGTAACTCCTGTTAAACTAACAAAGCCACAATGACGCAATTTTGAAAGAGCTTTTTGGTCTGAATTTCTCAAAACAAAATACATAAATTAAGCAATTTAAGAAAACCGAGTTTGAAGTTTTTAACGTTGTTCGGTCAATTCAAATCATTCTGTAGAAAACCTTCATATGAAGCCATGAGCTCTCTGTATAAAAAAGCAAGTGGTTCAAAATAATTGACGCAATTTTGAGCATTGCAATTGGAGCAATTGGAGCATTTTGGTCTGAATTTCTCAAAACAAGTTTTTTTTTCGTGTTGAGCTTAAATAATTACGCGTTGAGCGAGAGAATTACGCGTTTAGCATAGAGAATTTATTTATTGGTCCATTTTTTCAAATTGAAGTTTCTTTGAGAAAAAACAGTCATAATCATGGCTAAAAAACACTCAATATCGTTTAAAATTTGTTTGATGTATCAATTTCAGATCATAATGAAGCCTTCGCTTGCGTTTCTGTTGGGAATCGGACAACTTTTTAAAACATTTTTTTTAGTGTCGAAAAAAAGCTGCCGCAATATACTGCAACAATACGGTGGGAAATAAATGATAACTTGCTGTCAGATTTTTTATGCAACAAAAAATTTGTTCTTTACTTAGTATGTTTAGTATGTTTACTTGTCGCTCAGTTCCCTAGATAAATCTAACAAAAAATTTTAGAAGCAGTTTTTTTTGAGAATGGGAAAAAACACAAAATTATATTTAACAGCAATCGAGATTTTTTTCAGTTCATGCTCTGCTCAATTGCATGGCATTAGGTGTTTCTAATTATTGGAAAGTTTTTATTTAAAAAAATGTCCAAACAATCAATGAAAAGAAAAATGTTCTCAATTTTTTACAATTTCTGATCAACAACCATAATTTTAGTAATTTAAAGTGTCTAAAGTAGATTTTCAATTTGACTAAAATCCCTAAAAAACTGTGTATTTTAGCCATCGGAGATAAACGTCGTAGCTAGAGGCAAAACGGACATCATCATAGTCATTCCTATTGCTGTCGTGCTCGCTATTGTGACCTTCTTTGGCCTTCTTTTTCTATTTGTTTCACTGCGTATGTGGAAACAAACCGCGGACAATGACAGCAACCCACGAACAAATACCCGACCCTAGTGATAGTGTATCAATTTTTTTTTCAAAACTGATATAAACTGCGAACGCTAACCAGATTTGCCATAATCTCATTATACTTTTACATGCTTATCAAAAAAGCATCAAAAACCGGAATTTTTTGGTCTGTAGAAAGCTTAATTGGATTAAAATAAACACATAGAAAAACACTGTAACAAATGCAGGGAAACTGTAAATGCAGGTAAACGCTTACACAGAGTTTGCACAAGAAAAAACGAAAAACCTCCCTGAGCACAAATTTAGAGCACAAACACCCTGAAAAACGCTTTTCGAAAGTCAGAAGAAATCAATTCGTTTTGCATGTAGTTTTGCACAATGTTTAGAGTGTACTTACCGAAACCCCTGCAAACCACAATTTAATTAGGAGCAAAAAATGCTAACGTATATGTGTTATTCAATGTGCACAAGGTCTACTAACTTACCGGCTGAAGGTGCTATTTGTAGCCATTTTGGTATTTTATTTTAGATTCATCCTTAGTTCAATTTATTAGTCGATGAGGGCCCCTTCTGCCGCATTCTTATTGCTTTATATTTATGGCCTCATTCATTTTCTGACAAACTAAAGGTTTTGTAAGAATAACTTTGCAGTTGTAGAAGTATAATTTCGGATTCGGTAGATTTTAGTGTGCAACGGGTGCAGGCGCTTTCCAATTCAACTTTTCGGTCAAGTTTGTATACGAGAAAAACTGTAAAGGAATCGTTCACAGCGCTTTCCTATTTTTAAGTTAGTTTCTAACAATAAACCTAATTAAACAAAAAAAAACGTTAAATAAATTCAAAATAAATCTTAAACAAAAAGAAACATTCTCATTCTTCGCATAGCGGTAAAAATTTCCATGGAGGTCCTCAGATTGTGTGATCGATCCCATCCGATGGCAACGATAGTGTGTGAGGACACGCTCTCATTTCACTCCTAGCTTCAGGTCTATCACAGCAGCCGACACACAACTTAACCAACAAAATAATCAGTTTTGCGAAAATCAACGCCATTTTTTTTCAATTAGTTTTCTCATTTCCAATCGGATAGATTTCAGTTCGAACTATGTTGCTTGAACTAGTTATTAAGAGAAATTTCTCGAGCGTATCAACTGCCCAAAGTTACCATTACTTTATGAAAACTTTTATTGGCCATTATTCTCTTTTAGACTATAAATCAAAGTTGCAATTTGTCTGGAGAACAAAAGCTTAAATCAGCTCAAATATTCCAAATTCTCGTCAAAAGCTGGAATAAAAAGGGTCATTATCACGACAATTTTACCACGGAAAAAAGCAGGTTGTTTTGTTTACACAGAAAAAATTTCTGCTTAAAAGCGTTTATTTTTTTCTATAAATTATTACTCCTTCCTCGTCTGCCTCAGAGATAACAGCGATACAAAAATCAAAATAGAGTCCAGAACGTTGAGAGATATGTTGTCCATCATTGATTGTTAGAACCAAAAATTATGATTTGAATTTTAACGAACTCGACTCAACTTTGCTCAATGGTGGCACACAATCTATTCTTTAACGCATATCGTTTTTTTAAAAGTTTGAATCAAATATTATTATGCCCGTGTTTCAATCAGCTTTGTATTACCTTCTTACGAAGGTTTACGTATTTTCACCTGAAAAAAATTTATGGTTTTACTAGACAATATCTCGTAAAAAAAAAGACAACGAGAGCTACATAAATTCGTAATGAAAATACTTGAACTTTCAGAAGAATTTTAAAAAATGAGGTCAATCAAAAGTCATATTGATTTTTTCAACGCAAATTAATTTTACCTAAACTAAAAAAACATTAATTCGAACCAATTCAAAATTCAAGAAATCTCAACGCAAAAAAATGTTACACTTTCAAGCTAGCGAGCGTAGTGTTGAAGTTTGAGCTTTCCTTGTTTTCAAAGCTAATTCGCAAATAAAATGCTCATTTATTGGCACTTTCGCTATAATCAATAGCTGTATTATTGTTTTAATAACGTCTGTACTTCTGCTTTATTTGTGGCTAATGTTTGATTATTGATAAGCCTCCGTGGCTGAGAGAACACAGCGTGAGTGTTTAAACCTCAAAATTGTAAGTTCGAATGCGATAAGTAGCTAAGTTTTGTTTTTTTTAGATTTTTTTCTGCATTTTTCATTTTACTTTATGAAACTGCGTTTTTGTCGCATTCCCCTTAGCTTTTTGCATTGGTCAGCCTTGCCTCTTTGTCAGAAACAGTAATTTTATATTTAATATTAACTTTAACATTTTATCTAAAAAATTAACTAATTTGCACAATTTTAGAAAAACTTACGATGAAATTAGAAACAAAAAATGAACTTAAACCAATTTTGTTAGTTTAGAATTAAGCTCTCACTAAAAAAATTAATAAATTTTCTCTGGTATGTGTGAGCAAGCAAGGGTTAAAATCTGTTCACATTTGTTTTTAAGCCTTTTTGATCTTCGGTTTATACAGTTATCATTGATCCCCTATTTCAAATATACTTCAAAAAGGATACTCAATTGGTGAACCACGATTTTCTCATTGATAAAACATTGTCCTGAAGGCTCATTGGATGATAAATATGATATAAAAATTGGTTAAAACCTGGGTTCAATTTAATTTTTCAGGATTTTTTTGTCCTAAATTTGGAATTCCACTATTCAACTGAATGTTGTTCTTTTTTTCAAAACATGGCAACGTTATTAGAAATTTTACATGTTTTTCAAACTAGAATTAATGAAGGAAGCCATTTTCGCAATTTATAAAGAATCGTGTTTTTAGTAGGTTAATTAAATAAATGATTTTGAGCCGAATTTCGTCAAGTAATTTTTTCAAAACAAAACTGAAGACTAGGTTTCTTACGAGTATTCGGATGTTTAAAATATGTTTCTGTAGAATTCATGATAGCTTCAAATATATAAACGCTAAAAAAATATGAGAATTCTTGTCATATTTTCAAGTTGCCTACCTAAAAGTTAATTACAAAAAAATCTCCATCTACTTTTAAAAGTGTGAGCCAAACTGTTTAATTGATATTGTTATCGTAGCTCTCGTAGTTCATTTTAAGCTGATTTTAAGCTCTAGTGGTTCAGTTTAATTGTTTTAACGCTCTGAGAAAAAAGTTTTACTTGCTGACAGATTTTGAGTCAATTGTTGTCAATTTGCTGGTACGTTTTCCAAAACAATGTTTTCTTTTAGATATTTCGTATCGGGTATTCGGATGTTGTAAGATAGTAAGCTGGCAGATAGTTAAAAACTGTAAAAAGAAACAATAAAGCACAAAATATGACAAACCATGTAACAATTTAACATTTCCTATCAAAAAATTTACAACAAGATCTCAGCGTGAACCTTTTTTCTTTGATAAACAGTTATCGGAGATCTCCTGAAAACAGATTTAAATTTCAAATAGTGAACAATAGAATAGTGAGTAGAATGATTCATAAGTAATATCCACGTTTCTCTTCAGGGGCGGATTTAGGGGGGCGGACGCCCCTCCCCCTCAGTTATCGACCCTAAAATTCCAGTGTTGGACTCTCATCCATTTTTGATGATGGATCTTTAAATTTTTCTAAAGGCGCCTTTAGCTCCAATTTATACTAATTTTAAGGGGGGAGCGCGCGCCAAAAATACGCGATTTTTTGTTCAACATTTTCCAGGCCTGATTTTCAAAAACTTGCCTGCGGCGCAAACGTTTTAGCCAAAACAGAGTGTTAGTAGTTCTTTGGGAGAGCTCGGGAAATCAATTTGGTGACCTAAAAAAAAGTCGATCAAATTTCCGAATTATTTTTGAAAATCCGCCCCCCCCCCCCCTCGAGAAAATCCTACGTCCTGTTAATCTATCACCCATCTTAATACATGGAAAATTTGAGACTCTACAAACATTAAACCGGAAAATTTTTAATCCCCATCTTACAACATAGAATGCAGGCCAGAGATCTAATCTTATTCCCTATCATCACATGGCGGTATGCAGGGTACCCATAATCCAACCTATACTACACAATGTGTCCTGTAAAAATGAAAAAAGGGCAGAAAAGAGAGCAGTTTGTATCATTTGTCAAGAAATTGGACTTGGCAAGCGCCTCGAAAGCCGCAGAATCCCTTCCTGGTGCAAAAAAGTTAACTGAAACAATTTTAAAACGAAATACAAGTCAAAACACTGTCAAATGACTTTCATCCAATCAGCTTCAGCTACTGATACAAATTTGATTGGTTAACCGATGAATATGGAGACATTGAATCTGCGTCAAACGTCAAAAAAAAACTGGTCCATACGCTTATTTTTGTGTTGTTTGCCCCATGATAGACTCAAAACTAGCACAAACGATTTTCGTGTTTTGTGATTCAATTCAGTTAGCCATCAGAATCATCATCTAAGAATGGGTGTCTGAGAAAAAAAACTCTATAGAAAACACTAATTTTGATGTGTTTGTTTCTGGATTCAGTTTGGACAATTTTGTATATCCATAAAAAATGTTTTATTCTCTCTCTCATTATATAGTAAATACAATTAGATTTTTACTGAGTTTAAGTCCGGTGTGGCTCACTCATAGTAATTTCAGATAAGGTACACCGTCTGTTCCTCACGCTTTCGTCTTTCGGCCGGATAGATTCGGGTAAGTTCTTGGAGATAGTTTCATCAAAAAATATAATTGGATATAAGTACTAGATTTGAACTGGCTCCACCCATCCGGGGCTTAAAGAGTTTTAGTTTTAACTTTTAAATTTTTATTGCAGTGTAGGATGGATGAAGAGATTTCTTGTTTCTTGGAGTGGTTTATTTTTTGCAGTGACTGCGTGAAGGAGAGGAGAGAAACGTCTGTTGGTAGTTCCAAGTAATTGTCTTCATAGAGAGAAGGGGCACAGTTGCTCGGGTTGCAGAAGTGGGTCTCGTTTACTCTAGATTCACTTGAGTGCAATGTTGTGCAGTTTTCGTTAAGCTAGGGCGAGACTACGTTCAAAGTGGAGTTTTTGACTTCTCTGTGTGAAGCGCCAAGTGACCAGGATCTGTATGTGAAGTCAACATCGGGTTGGCCATTGTTCTACTTCAATGGGTACCTTTGCTGCAATTTTGTGTCCATACTTTAAATCCTGTGAGGGTTGTGAATACGGCAACAGACCAATTGAAATGCCGTTCCAAACTCGGAATATCACCGAGTTTTCATCTTCCTTTGATGCTCGTTCCTACATTGCATTTTTAAATCTTCATCTTGTTAGTGAGATCAGTTTTAGTTATTATTTTTAGTTGTTGCTTTCGCAAAAGCGTTTTTATTTAGTTTCGGTTATTTTAAAAGAGTTGCTCACTATGGAGCCACTCCAAGCAAAAATTGTGGATCGCGGTCGTGGCCTATGGTGAACGCATGTACTTCGAGCGACGTTATTCTGGTGGGTTATGCCAGAAGGGGATAATTATTGTCGTCTCTTTGAGCAGAGTCTCTTTTCGTGTTCAATTTTTTCATTAGATGATTTTCTACATTTGTCTTTGTTTGTGTCTTTCTATCAAAATAGATTGTTGTGTTTTAGGTTTTTCTTTTGATGTTTTGGTCTTTGAATAAAATTTGAACGTGGGTTTCAAAAGAACAGTTTATCCAGTTTTAATCTTGGTTTAACCTGATTTGAGTACCATTGGACTTTCTTAAACATGCGATTGGTTAGTGATTCAGTTTGATGTTGTGGATGTTTTCGAGTAGGGCTACTTCAACCGACTGTACATATTTGTGGGCAAGTATGATGGGACGGGCGTCATCTAGTGCAAATGTGATAGAAAAGGGGCAAAATTTATTCGTCTGTCGGACCGGATCTTAATACGCATAAGTACGGAGAATACCGTGCAAGTTACTAAAATTATTGCAAAATGTGAAGTTTAAGAAATATGGTAATATGATGGAAAAAATAATCTAATTTAATGAAGAAATTTTCAGTTAGTTGAAGGTTAATGTTAGGATCATCAAAATGCGGGGAATCTTCCGTATATCTGGCGACAGTATGATCGTAATGGTTAATAGAAAACCGTTAGCTCGTTGTGCTATGAATCTATTTAGTGTTCGGGTTCAAACTAAGGTGTTAAATTGATTTTTGTGAAGTGCGGTGGTTAGCTGGTGAATGAAGGAGTCACAGAGTTCCTTGTCATCGGGGTTGTTATTCAGTGGGGTTCTTAGTGGGTTAGTAAAGTTGTAGTAGAAGATCTAGGATAGTATAGGAAGTACGGTATAATCATCGACGCTTGGTGTGCGTTCGGTTTCTTTTTTCTGTTTTATAGTGAGTATATTGAGAGATAAATGGAAGGTTATGAATTAAAAAATCTTGGCTAATAGTGTGCTGAAGATGATGGAAATATAGTCGAGATGATCGGGCGACTAATAAGGAATTGTGGTGTGGTGTTAGGGTGATTTCGTTTCATAAAAATTCTAAGTGCTCGTGTTGGTGCATTGTGTACAGAAGGAGTAGATGATTCGGAGGCTGAGGCTGAGTAATTTTGTTGGTATGCTGTTAATGAGTTATTTATGTCATGAATTTGTTGTTGTTGAGGTTTAAAGTAATCTATGTCATGCTCAAGTTGATCGTCTCTGATGGGGTTGGGTACATTGAGTTCGTTACTTGACAGAGAGGAGAGGATAGGGGTAGCGTCAATGTATGAAGAGAGAGAGAGAGAGAGAGAGAGAGAGGGTTATAGTTTGGAAAAGTGGTTGCGCGCCGAGATTTTTGCGAAAAAACTAGACATTTCCACACGAAATCCGAAAAAATTCGTTTTTCCTACCAATATCTTACCATCACACAAACCATAAAATCTTACCATTGGTATTCCCTATCTTAATACATTGTAGACTCTATACCCAATCCTAATATATAGATGGCTGACTGGATGATCTATTCCCGATCTTGATACATTGGGGTCAGCTTCCTCCCAAACCCCCCTCCCCACTCTCCCTCACCTATCTACTGATTTATTCGCAACTTGCGACCATGTTTCCTTCAAAAAACAGGGATGATTGATAAAGGGGATGTCTCAAAATAGTATGAAATTTTCAAGGCACACATTATTATCCAAAATTACTACCAAAATTACCTTTCAAAAGTTCCCCGGGTATCCTCAGATCTTCATTTTTTCGCACAGTAAGAACTTGCTGATAAAAAAACTTTAAAAAAGAAATCCTGTTTTTTGAATCGCTATTTTTTTCGGGTGTTTCATTTGGTTCATTCGCTAAACATTTTGATTCTATAAACTAGTTTTCAGTTTTCTCTGTGATAAACTTGAGTAATATCCAGCCACAAACCTTTTGTTGGCGGTTGTAATTATTTCATGGACGAATAATTAGCCAGGTGGAAACCGATGTGCTTAAAATTAGGGGCTGTTTCAGGGGGAGTGGTGAATATCCCTTCCTCGCCTCAGGATTCCGTCCCAAATAAAACTTTTTGATTTTTTAATTTATTATTTTTGGGCTGACCGACCCTAAAGTTTTTTCAAGGGGCATTTGGCTGTTAATCGGAAAAAAATCAAAACTCATTATGAAAAAAATAATGTGATCCTGCATTTTATTAAAAAAACGCCTGCTCGCTTGCTTTTAATGCTCGAAATTGGGTTAAAACTCAAGATTTTTATACCTGTTTTTCTCGACACAAAAACATTTATTAAACAGTGATATTATTCGTGGTATCTGATACTGCATATAAAAAAAATTAATACACATCCAAAAAGGTAATATAGCAAGAGTATATGGACGCGTAAAAAGCTAGCAAATTATTGCTCCGACCATTTGAAAGATAGTGAGGAACTTTGTATTTGGGTTTCTTTCAGTTTCTTACTTCGATTGTTATTCACGCAAAATCAGCTACCACAAAAAATTATCTGAGACTTTTCGGATAGGGTGTTGTTGAAGGTATGTGTGTGTGCATTTTAGGTGGAGTGGTGGGGACATGAGTTTAGTGTACTTTTCACGTACTTTTACGGTAAATGCTGGCAAGATGAAAGTAGTGCTAAAGGGGAAATGGAAATAGTTGGATTATTATAAAAAGTTTAGTTGGTGGGGGGGGGGGGGGGGGGGTTGGAGGGCGACAAGTATAATCAAGTGAATTTTTCAATGGACGCAATATCGTCAAAAATTACCACCAAGGTTACCCTTCAAGTTCTCCCCGACTTTCCCCTGTGATCTTAATTTTTTTTGGCTAAGTAAACATTTGCTTGAAAAATTTAAAAAACCCAAATTTAAAATTGATTATTTTTTTTTGAGAAATTAAACCGATCGTAATCCATCTAACTCCATGGTAATGGTCTATAATGGATTATAATCTCATTTTTTCCAAATGTTATGAGTTAAGTACTTGGGGCTTATCTCATAGAGTAATTTCGGATAGGGTACACCGTCTGCTTGTCACGCTATCTTATTTTCGGCCGGATAGATTCGTGCAACTTCTTAGTCTAATACCGATCCTAATCTTACTCTTATAACTACTAGTCTCAGGGTGTTTAACTAGTCTCTGCTAGGCTCAATAGATCTAGAGTATACTGGTATTGTAGCGGCTGCTGAAGTACTCGGGAGAGGCAACTGTTTTCTAAGTTGAATTCAAATCTCTCTGGTGCTGAAATTACAAGTAATTTCAGCACTTACAAATAAGTGGGTAGTTAGTTAGATGGATTATGATTGGTTAATATTAAATACTTTACAGTGGTAAAATGTCTAAATCATAAAATATAAATTGTAGTTTAGATGAGGTTCCACCCATCCGGGGTTTACAGAGTTTTTGAGTTTTATCTCTTTTCTTCTGCAATTGAAGGATGGATGATGAACGTTGGCATGTGGCGAGCATCATTTTCGTTTTCCTGTTCCCTGGAGAAGAGAGGTCCTTGACTAATACCGTCGACCTGATTTCTCTTTAAGGGAAAAGTTCCAGAACGCTGGAATTAGGGATAGGAAGTTATCTTCTTGTCGTTTGTCAACGAATGTGATCCCCAATGAAATCGTTTAGATTTCAGAATCCAAAATGCTTTGCTATGTCAGTTTTGCTTGCCTTTGTGGAGGGCTGTTTGTGATCAACCTCGTCTAGGAATGGCGTGAAGCTCGTGTTTGGAAGGGATGCCTTGTTACTCGGATCTGTACGTATACTTGAACATCGAGGTAGTCATTGGTCTGGTTCAATGAAGTCCTTTGCTGCGAAGTCAAGTCGTACTCTAAATCCTTTGAGTTGTGATTGTGTGCGGCATGTCGGTTGTCGTTGGTAGCCATTCTTTGTTCAGGTTGTGATGGGATCATCTAGTCTTTGAATGTTCGTGTTTGCTGTTGTGTGTGATCTATATACTGCATATTATGATTTACATTTTATAGATTTTAGTTAATTGTTTTTTAGTTATGATCTTGGTTAGTTGTTTTCACAAAAGCGTTTTTTTTTAGTTCAGTTATTTTGAAGAGTTACTCACCCTTGAGTATGTCTTATTAAAAATAAAGTGTGGTCACAAAGCGTGGATGTAGCGCGGTGGGTTAGGCCGGCTATAGAGCATGCTCCGGACGTCCTCTCTGGTGGGTTAGGCCAGGAGTGAGAGTATGATTTCTTGCGATTTCTTTGAGGGTTCCTGTTTTGTGTTAACACTTTATGGTAGTTTTTTCTGGGCTTTCTTATGTTGCTTATGGTTGTGTCCTTTTTTCAAAAATCAAATTGTTTTTGATTTGGGTTTGTCTTTTGACTTTTTTGTGTTTTATTATTCCTTTCGTTGACTTTATAATAGTCTTCAAAAGAATAAATTATCCAGTTTTATGCTGGGTTAATCCGGTTTGGGTGCCGTTGGTGTTCTTTTCTTACTCATGCTGTTATTTTATGAGTTGTGGTGTATAGTCATTTGCATTGGTTAGTTTAGTATAGTGTATAATTCCATTCCAACCGGGTTAATGAAAAGTTGGAAACTTGTTATCGTTAGTGAGAGTTGTTGAATGAATGAAAAGGTTAGTATTGCTTTATCAACTTATAAATTTACTGCTTGAATCTGAATTTTTACAAAATTTTGGGGAAATTTGAAATTATAAATTTTCATTGTATGTAATTTTACTGCTTTTGGGGGAAGAATTCATAAATTAATTTATTACATTTGTATGAATCTTATGACATTATATTGTTCAAAAGTTTTAGTATATTGAAATTGTTGTAGCAAATAAGTTTTAAATCATTTGCAGTTTTAAGTTAATGCGTTTATATTTTTGTTTGTCTTTTTTCGTTTTGTAGGTGATGGTGGTGAGAAGACTAGAAAAATGAAGTGTAACATTATAAAGAATGGTTAGTTAAATATATTTTTATTAGTGAATATAATTGAAATATACTTACCTTAATTTTCGGGGAAGAAGCCATGTGAGAAGAGGTCTTGGATTAGGTCAGATGATGTTAATAATTTAGCTAATATGCGAATGATGTTTTTAGTTTCTAGCAGTGGCCAAAGCAATTGAAGTGCTTTGATGATATTTAGTTCTTCGGTGCTTACTGCAAATTCATGAGGTGTGTTCTGGATTAGGTTGTAAAGTTTATGATTATATTTAGCGTTATGGATGAATTCTAGAATGGGAATTTCAATGGGTTGTAGGAATTCATGCGGGATGAGGAAGGGTCTGGATTCTTCGTCCTGGAAAGTCTTTGTGATGGGGCAAAATATATACACTTGGTGGACGGGGTCGTAGTTACGGAGGATGCCGTGGAGGTTAGTATTCTTGATACAATAAGTGAAATTTAGAAAAAATGGTGATGTGTACTTTGAGTTGATGAATTGAAAACGATGATGGGGTTGTCGTGAGGGTGTATGTAAATCAAAGTGATTTTGTATAAAGCGATAATATGTGTAAGTATGTGTCTGTTTAGTGCGTAACATAATATCGTGGGAGCAGTGCAGATCTCGTTATTGTGGTGTAAGAAAGTGGAAGGTTAGTGTAAATAAACTCAATTTATCTTGGAAGCTTTGATAGGCTTGTGTGTCAATAAGGGCTTCGGAAAGGATGTGATCGCGTTTTTATCAAAAATGTTTAGTGTAAGTAAATATGGTGTTTGGATGAAAAAATTCTCTGTTAGTTGTGGGTTAGCAAAGCGGTCGTCGTCTAAAAATTGGTCTTGGTTAGGGCATATGATGTTGTGATCATATTTTTTGTTAGTGAATTCATTAGCGCAGGATGCGGTGAATGTTTTTAGTAGTTTTTTAAATCCAACATATGTGAATTGACGTGGTGTGAGTGCTGTTGTTAGTCTGTATAACATATTTTTGCATTGTTCATTATCCGTGATGGTGTTATAAAGCGGTAGGTAAAGAGGGTTAGTGTAGTGGTAGTATGATGTCCAAAGTAGTGTTGGCATTAAGACGTGTTCGTCAACAAAATTTCTGGTGTCCTCATTATTAGTAGGTGTATTCAAGGTGTATTGAGGAAATGATGGTAAGTTAGTTTAGAGAAAGGTTTTAGTAATTTTATGTTGTAGATGGTCGATATATTCTTTAGCTGTGCCTGGTTTGGTTGTGAATGGGTGATTTGGAAATTTTCGTTTGAAAGTGCGATAAGCTCGGTTAGTGCTAGTGGATGTGTCTGTTGAAGTGGAGGATTGGTTTAATGATGGAGTATAATCTGATAGCGGTGTAGGTGTGGGTGGGCCGGATGATGTTGTTATTGATGATAGGTGATGTATGGTAAGAGTATGGGGATGGATAATTTGCTGTTGAAGGGTAATATAATTATCTAATTCTGGGGAAATTTGTGGAATATTTGCGGAGTTGTTGGTGGATCTGTCTGAAAGGGATGGGGTATATGTTGGGGTGATTTGGGATGCATGAGAGGGAGTGGAAAGGGATGGTAGTGGTTGACTGGCATTGATGGGTTGAAAAGGGGGTTGTGAAAAATGTGAAGGGTTTGTTTGAGAATAAGTGGAAGGAGAGGGTTCAGAGTTGGCAAATTTGTCGGGAGTTTTGAGGTCTGAGTTTTTAAATTGTGAAATAGTATGAAAAACTGAAATATCTGAGTTAGTGTCTGAACTCGTGCTAGATGGTATGTTAATAATTGCAAAATCAGGTGGGAGGAAAGCGAAAAGTGGTATAATTGGGACTGGGTTTTGGAGATTTGCTGGGTGGAAATTTGAGCGGTGGAGGGATCCAACTTGTCGGCTCATCATGGGCTAAAAAAATGATTATTTTGAGATTGAAAAGTGGTGGTGTGGGGTTGTTCTATATTTTGTTCATATGTATTATCATTTTGAGAGTGATTTGTTGTTATATGCTGAATAGGGCTGTGTACTGAATGTGGTCTAAAATTTGGGTTATTTGTGATTGCTAAATTTCGAAAATTTCTGGGAACTAAAGATAAGGGATGATTATGTGGTAGGGTTGATACTTGTGGTGCTGTAGGTACCGTGTCTACATTATTGTGTTCTTCGTCGTATGGATTTGGTCTTGTGGCTAGTTTCGTGTTATATTCTTTGATTTGTCTAAAAGTATTTTGTTGATGGATGAGGAGAATATTCCAAAAAATCCTGCAAATAATATGCGTGCTACACTTGCTTGGCGGTTAACTTGTGTGTGTATAGCGCATGTATTATAGATTCATTTTAGTAGTGAGAAAAGAAATCCAAAAAATTAAACATAGCGTATAAGATAGTCAATCTTTCTAAGATGTAGTAGGGCCATCCTAGAAATTATGGGTGAAATATCCTGTGGTCTGTATTTTTCGCCGTTTAAATATATATAATCTTTAATGTCCCTAAAATATCCGCTGTAGTCTTGTGTATAAATGCCTGCAAATCCGGCGATTTCTGCAAGTTTTCTTAAATTTTGATCAATTGATTGTCGTTGTATGGTATCCATTTGTGTGAGTAATTCTTGGAATTGTTGTGTTCTAATATGGTGTTGTATATGAGATTTAGAATAAATTCCAATTGATTGTAAGTCTATATTTGGATTTTGAGCAATGGCTCTAATGCTTTCTGGTGAAAATTTTTTAGTGATTGCATTAATGTAGGGTATGGTATTAATAGGTAGTATTTATCTTCGTCAGGGTTTAGTTGTACGTCATTGTGGCTATTTTTTGATCCACATGGGACTGCGGTATCCCAAAAATATGTTCTTCTTGAAAGTGTATCAACAAAATGTACTTTGTTTTTGTAGAATATGGGAATTCTTTTGTAACAACGTTTATCTTCAAAAACGTGTGAGGGTGATACTTTTTTGGTGCGAGTATAAAACCATAAAATGTTTCCTTCGTTATCAAGAAAATTTGATCTATTTCCTGATAATAAATATCCTGCGTAGGGTAGTTTTAATACTTCTAATGCGAGTGATTGTAATGTTATTTGTGGTGATGTTGCTTTATTATTTTTTGGTGCTGTTTAAAATGGATGTATTGGTGAAATACTTTGTTGCGTAGTTGTTACTGTTGTGTGGACAATTTCTTCATTCATGAAGTGTGATGGTGTTTGAATATCTTGCTGTGTAAGATTTCGAGTTCCATTGAGGTTTTCATTATGTATTACGGTTGAGTTTAAACTGTTGTTTTGTGTATCGGGTGAAAATGTATTATATGTTTATTTAACTTTATATTTAAAAGTAAAATGTATTATTTAAAGGTGTGGCGTCAATTGTTAATGTATTATTTTTATAAAGTCTGGGTGAATAGATTTTGTATCTATCGCTTGACTTGAGATATCAGCTGGGATGTTTATAAATAACGGATGAGACCAATCAGGATCCCAAACGTAGTCTGATTGATCTGCAATGACAGTGTCGTCATTGTTACTTTGAGGTCTAAGGTTTTTTCTTGCTTGGCTAATTAAATCTAATTTATGTGTGAAATAATCGATGGTAAACCATGCTAGTATTTTTTGTAAATCATGTTTGGTATTTTGTGAAACATCATTGCTGTAAAAATTTTCACGAATTGCGTTTAAAAATGTAGAAAATGCAGTGATTTCATTTCTGACTTTTGTGTGTTTAGATGTCTGGATTGGTGATGTACTTTGAACTTCTGTTGTTTCTAATATTGTTGTATATGTGTATATTATAGCAAAAACTTCATTTGTGAATGTTGAATTTGCTCTTTGTGAGTTATGACATTGTATATTTTGATATATTCTGTGAATACCTTTGAAAATTCTAGATCAAGATCGACTGTTTGAATGACATATTTATCATATCTTGGTGTACAGATTCCTATAGTGTAGATACCGTATTGTTGTGTTATTTTAGAGATATCTTTGAGATTGTGATCTATTATTTGTCTATTGATTTTTACATCTGGAAATTCTGTTTTACATGGGCTGATTCCTGGTTCAAATAAGTTTATGAGTAAATTTTTACAAATTTTTATTTGTCCTCTATCATTTTCTGAATCTATAATGAAGGGGAAAGCGTGTTCGTAATCGAGACTTTCTTCACTTTGAGTGTTGCTCATTTTTTCATTTGATGACTGTTAATGGATAATTATTAATGTGTCTAATTGGTTGACTCCAATTGTATAGATGTACTGGTTTGTGTTTGTGTTTCTTTTTTCTTCTGTTTTTTCCTTTTTTCGCTGAAATTGTGTTGGTTTCTGAATCGGAAAAATATACTGGGTCCTGGATTGGATAAGTTTGGTTTATTGAGTCTTCTACTTTGTTTAGTGCGTCGAGACTACTGACTTCTGATTAGGAAAATGCATTTCAGTGTTTTGAAAATCTTTTTCGTGTTATTTGTTTTTGCTTTCTTAGGATTGTTCTTTTTAGTGTTTGCCGTTTTGTGTGAATGTATTCAATTGTTTGTGTATGCGGGGTTATAACAAGATCGTATTTTTGATTTTCAATTTGACAATTGTGTATGACGATTGTTTGTTTATTTCCTAGATTTTTTAAAGACATAAAGTTTAGGATGATGGATGCAAAGTTGTTTGTAAGTGATTTTAATATCCTAGACTAATAGTCCTGACAATTTTTTGGTTAGCTTAGCCTGGGTCTTTTTATTCAGGGTTGGAGAGAAAAGTATATCGATTCCGAAGAAAGATTTTTACTTTCTCGTGGCTAGTATAAGCTAAGTTGTTAACTTACTTAATCTTACTTATGGTTAGTGATTGTGTTCAAGGGTTGGAGAATAGTAAATCGATCCACAAGGCTTAGGTGTAATTAGAACGCAAGTAGTTCGTTAGATACTATTTTAAACTTACTAAGTCTATGATTATCCTGGGTCGTATAAGAGGAGGGGTCAAGTGAAGGATGAATAACCGAAGTTCTTCACTGTTTAGCCTAATTCAAATGGTTAGTATTTGGAAAATTTCTATTATTCCTGGGTCTTTTGAAAAGGTTGGGTAGTGAATCGACGTTTGAGGTCGTTAGACATTTAATAAGTGGGTGGGGGAGAACAAAATTGTTCTGTTTGATCCAAGGATATGCCTTGATGATCAGAATTTAAATTAACAATAGAAAATTAACTTAGATCCAAGGATAAGCCTTGATGATCTGTTTAAAATTTAGAAAATTTAGGTTTAGAGAATATAGAGTTTAAAAATTATAATAACAAATTGTGAATTTTAGTTCTGATGATGAAGCTAGTTGATTTATGATTGCCGTTATGTTTAGGTGATGAAGCTGGAACAACAAGATGATTGATGTTTACTAACGATTTATTGTCATGCTACTGATTTTTATTTTTATTTTGGATAAAATATTTTTCGAATATGTTTTATATAGTACTGTAGGTGAAGAAATGATTAGAGGTGTTTTTATCAATCGTTATTGAAAATTAATAATTTATTTAGCGCCTGGTAGATGCATTGAAGATTTTTCTTCAAGAACTTTATGTTTGCGAATGAAAATCTAAATTCATTGCCACTAAAATTCTAAATATAAAAGTTTGTTGTGGCTTTTGGCGTACGATCATGAAACTATTTGGTAAGTTTCTCCGTAGTCGTATGTCGTCTCTTGTCCGAGGTCTGTTTCCAATACGTGGTTGTTCTAGTTTTTGTCGGAAGAGCGGTTTTGATCTATTGAGTCGTAGAGACCATTCAATCAAATTATTATCGTATAACATTTTGAAAATGTTTTTGTCTATCTCTAATCTAATTTTTGTTAGTTCTGAGCTATTTTTTAAGGTCTCGTTCGAGACTTATGGTCGCACCAGATGAGTTAAGTACTTGGGGCTTATCTCATAGAGTAATTTCGGATAGGGTACACCGTCTGTTCGTCACGCTATCTTATTTTCGGCCGGATAGATTCGTGCAACTTCTTAGTCTGATACCGATCCTAATCTTACTCTTATAACTACTAGTCTCAGGGTGTTTAACTAGTCTCTGCTAGGCTCAATAGGTCTAGAGTATACTGGTATTGTAGCGGCTGCTGAAGTACTCGGGAGAGGCAACTATTTTCTAAGTTAAATTCAAATCTCTCTGGTGCTGAAATTACAAGTAATTTCAGCACTTACAAATAAGTGGGTAGTTAGTTAGATGGGTTATGATTGGTTAATATTAAATACTTTACTGTGGTAAAATGTCTAAATCATAAATAATAAAATGTAGTTTAGATCAGGTTCCAGTTAGTTAGTTCTTTGCAAAATCATATTCTCGCACTCACTTTCATTCTAGGTCTTTTAAATGTTATCAACCAGAAACCATTGCTGAAAACACGCTCAAACTGGGTCTTCGAAATTTTTCCCCGCCAAAGCAGCGAGTCTTGGATACTTAGTGAAAACAATTCACTTTTAGTGGACTTATAGTTTACTCCGACCTTGTTTACTTTACTCAAGCAGTGGATACGAGCTGTAAAAACAATTTGCACGGAGAAACTATTTTTACAGCTCGTATCAACTGTTGGCAAAGTATAGTAGGACAAATAGCAGGTCAAATAGGACCAAATGTTCTAGGTTTATCGTGGAACCACTATCAGGCCGCTATTTTTGATGTACAATGAATTAATCAATGACGCTGAACAACATTCATCAGATTGTGAATAATAACGTACGTACATCACCTTGCATGTGAATATTAACGTAAGTACATCAGATTTATCAGATTCAATAATACGTGCTTTGGTAAGACAGACATCAGATTTGGTGCGTCTGTCTTACCAAAGCACGTAATATTGAATCTGATAAATCTGATGTACGTACGTTAATATTCACATGCAAGGTGATGTACGTACGTTAATATTCACAATCTGATGAATGTTGTTCAGCGTCATTGATTAATTCATTGTACATCAAAAATAGCGGCCTGATAGTGGTTCCACGATAAACCTAGAACATTTGGTCCTATTTGACCTGCTATTTGTCCTACTATACTTTGCCAACAGTTGATACGAGCTGTAAAAATAGTTTCTCCGTGCAAATTGTTTTTGCACAGGATTTGTCTTAACTTCAATATATGTGCACATTTTTATTTGTAAACTGATGACATTCATTCAAAACAACGACAATATGTCCACATCGGCACTGATTGCAGTTTTACGGGCACTGATTGCTGTTTTTACTTTCTAGAACTTTTTTCTACTATAGTGGCCACACAATATCCAACTTGTCATGTGAATATTACTGTACGTACATCAGATTCAATAAAACATGCTTTGGTAAGACAGACGCACCGCATAGGATTTGTCTTAATTTCAATGCACGAAGGTCCGAATGTGCAAAAAAAATCAGCCAATCAGATTTCAGTAATTTAAAATTTGGAAAGAAAGTTAACATTTCCAATGACTGAGGTATTGAGATTGGCTGAATATAAAAACGGCAGAAATATGCAAAACCTTAATATTGTCATTGACCGCCGCAAAATTGGGACAAGTTTTACATTTCAAGGGTTTCGTAAGGAAAAAGCAAACTGTTTCTTCGTTAACTTCTTTTTAATTGAATGGCAACTGCTTCTTTTAAAAACTGACTTTCGGCTAATTTTGTTTTCGATTTTTCGCGCACAAATTTTTTCGCGCATGAGAATAGCCCCCATTAACGTACGTACAATAAATTAATCGGTTACATATCAGTATTTAGATAACCGCGTATGCAGACTGGTCAGTATTCAGACAACCGCGTAAGCAGACTGGTCAGTATTTAGACAAATACTGTTTCAGCCAATCAGAATCGAGACATAGAAGAAATTAATAAATAATTATGATTTATTTTGGTTTATTTAGGTCTTTTCTCGATTCTGATTGGTTCATACAGTATTTGTCTAAATACTGACGAGAATGAATACGCGGCTGTCTAAATACTGGCTGCACTCCGAATTAATCAATGACGCTGAACAACATTCTAGAACCTTCTAGAACTTTCTAGAACTCTTTCTACCATAGTGGCCACGCAATATGCAACTTGTCATGTGAACATTGCCGTACGTTCATCAGATTCATGAGATTCAATAACACGTGCTTTGGAAAGACAGACGCACTAATTTCAAAATGTGTGCACATTTTTTATTTATAAAACTATGACGTTCATTCAAAACAACGTTATTATGTCCACATCGGCACTGATTGCTGTTTTAACTTCATTATTTTATACTTATAGCCAATTATCAGTTCCATCAATATATGCTTGTTTTCGACTTATCGCATACAAAACTATCTTTATTTTTCACAGCTCGTATCCACTGCTGGATATGATTTATCAAAACTTCACGTTTCCAAAGTTTGCCAGATCTACTTCAAATTTTTTTGAAAGCTATATCACGTGTTTGCATAGTATTCATCACACAACTCCGATTAATTTTCTCCCTCTAAAGCTGTATCCGCTTTCTTTTATTTTTACAAGATTTCCCAAATTGGTTCTTATACATAGAAGGTGCAGCCATGCTCCCACTTATGTTTCTGTTCTTGCTGTCAATTTTTTTCTGTGCAAATAGTGCAGGGCTTCGGAACGATGGAAAATATCAGAAGGACAGAGCTTCTGCAGCAGAGAACCAGTTTGGAGCTCCAACTCATTCCTCACACCCACTCAGATGCGAACAAGGTCGGAGTCAATCTGGGTTCTGGTGGATCTCCGGGCACTATCACCCAGGTAACTTTGACACTCCTAATGGGCAAACAGAACATAAGAGACGTGAAAGTAACAGACTATGATCATTCCTAACAGTATTATGTTGTATATGCCTTGTTAACTTGCTTCGAGGCAGACTAAACTTGGCAACACATGTTTAAGGGTACAATGGGTCGGAGTGTAAAATGAGTCTCTACACTCCGAAACTGACCACGCCCAGTGTGGACACATCGGAAATGCGGATGACGAAAGATGTTGGTAATGGGTCCATTTGTTTGGAAAGGATCCAAATTCAGTAAGTTTCCCACCTCGAAATGTTTGAAGAACACGAGATGTAGAAGAGGGACTCTTCATCTGTGTAATTTAACATTATGAATCATCACTCGAATTACTAGCGCCTCTCGGAAACAAACCTCTTAATCAGTCCTTATTAAAGCAAGGCGTGCTCTTGTAAGCCTTTCCCACAGAAAAAAAAACAGATAAAAACTCATTTTTTCAACTAAAAAACAAAATTACAAGTTCTACTTGTTGAAAATCAATTGACAAAGATGTTAAAAGTATAAGCACTGAAGTTTTTTAAAGTAAATTTGAATGGTTGAATATGATCATGATTGAATGTTGTTCAGAAATGGATCGAAAGATCTCTCCAATCTCAAGGGACTCTTCATTGAGTTGACGATAGAGGGAAATGAGAGCCCAGAAGGGTGGTGGCCTATTCTGTTTGAACAAACTCAGACCGAGTTTTTGTTCACTCAATCGGGCTTGACCTCTTCGAACTGGCTGGACAACCCAATCTTCTGCCTCGATTTGCCCAACTTCAACTTGACAGTTCATTCAAAAAGTAGGCCAATTAACAATATTAAATGGATTCAAAGATTATTTAAAAAGTGTTCAAAATCAGTAGGTGGGTTAGATACAATTGGGACATAATGTATAGTTTCCGGCAAGTCATCGAGTTCTTTTAAACAAATCATCAAATAAGGCAAAGCATATCAAAAAGTCTTTGTTACAAAAATCGAATCCTTTGTTAAAAAACTTGAGCTCGAATTCTTATGTTGTAAGATGTTTGTAAGACTCCAAAAAACACATCTTGTGTAAGTTTTTAACATAAAGATGTCTTCATTGTAAGCTCTTGACAAAAAATGATCTTGCAAAAATGCTACGAAAAACGATTTTTCTACAAAATAGTTTCATACATCGATTTTACAACTAAAAACTTATTCGTCAGCTTTCCAGTTTCAAGTAGGGTTGCACAAAGTGAACACGTTTTTGAATTGAATTGAAGAGAAAATGTTGCTTCAAACCGTGTTAAATCATAAAGTGGCGTTTCATCAGGGAATTGATTCTTAAGAGCTGATAGATAATGAGTATTTTTTTCAGGCCAATTGGTAGAGGCCATGATCTGGATGAGTGAGCTGCCGATCGACTTCTGGTCAGACCGTCTGCCCCATCAGGCGAGATGGGTCATCGGAAACATGGCCGACACATCCAGCAGATGTGAGGAGAGTTCTATTTCTGAACCAGTAAGTCTTTCATTTACAAGAAAGCTTCTCTAAAAACATTTCTCTGAGTCATCTGACAGTCCTTTTTGACTCTTGAAGTTTTTAACGTGGGCAATTTTCCCCATTAATTAAAAATTTTGAATGGGCAATGAAATTTTCGAAATTCCAGAGACGGTTTTCTCGGAGGAACAAGGATGCGGATGATCTCTTGCTACTCAAATGGTCACTCTATGGTACTCTTTATTTCGGACGACCAATCATAAAATTTTCTAAAGAAGCTTTTGGCGCTAAAGCAACCTATTCAAGGCCAATTGCGAAAAAAGCGTTTTCGGACAACTTTTTGTAGCCAAAGGCGAACTTTTTTTGACAAATAATGCTTTTTTGATGCGTTGAGAGAGATCGGAAATGTTTCCAAATCCCATCTGTCTCGCGGCAACATTTTCTGCTGACACTTAAAGATGAGCCCATATGAACTTCAAACTGAATGTGAATCGCCATTCAAGCTGAAAAATTGAAACCAAAACCAGCAACAAGTCTTGATATTCAAACTGTTGTTGAATGGGTCTATTTAACGTTAAAACAAAGAAATAACCACATAATCATAATTGAAAATACTACGTTGCTTTTTATCTATTAAATAAAAAGTTCTGTTTGGCTTCAGTGAACGTAAGTTATGAACAAAAATTTGAAACGAGTTTTAATAAGAACCGACAACAATGATAGGCCCTTGCATCAAAGTTTAAGCTTAACCAATTGAATATAACAAATATCTGAATAATCTTGAAATAAAAAGTATTCTGACAATTATGTTTGATAATAACTAGCTTAAAAGGTTCCGTCTTTCGATATGAAAAAGACGGAATATTTGTGCTCGTAGTGGGTTTTTTTCTTCAGACAAATTTCGACCTTTTAACTGCCATTTTTGACGGAATTTCTTAACATCATTCGAAAGGTATTGTTGTCCTGAGAGCTCAAATGTGAGACGATATTTCACCTGTGATCGTTTTTCGTAAAGTTACGGGGGTTTAAAGATTGCCATTTTGGTCAATTTGGGACAATTAAAGCGCGATATATTTTGCGCTATTAATGCGTAAGCGGAGAGTTAATCCGTAATAGAAATCGTTCCAAATTGGTCGAAAGAAGCTTATTTGCCCTAATTGATTTGTTACAAGGAGCAAAATCTATCCTTTTGTGCTTTATATGGCGTGTGGGGGAATGATTTTCAAAAAAAAATCATTTTTTTTCTTTCAGTTAATTTTTTAATGTTATTACTGCTCCATAAACCTTAGAGGGCAGCCGGAACATTCAAGGCTTCGCCCTGATATGAGCAGTCTTGTTAAATTATTTCCAACAATCAATTATAATCCTGACAGACATTTTTAAAGATGTTATGAAATCTTATGATCAATTATAATTGATCATAATCCATACAAAAAATTCTACTAAGATTGACTCTAATAAACTTCATGAATAAATTTATCTTATCATGGATTACAAAATTACTGTCAAAGAAAAGTTCACTAAAGATGAGATGTTCTGTCACTTTTTGGTGCATCCAAACACAAATCTTTACAAAGTAACGAAAGTTCGATAAAGACCCCTACAAATGAATCGAAAGTTTCACGCTGTAGACCAAAAACATACCAGCCGTATTCATCATTAAAACAAAACAAGACTAGTATCAGGGTGGAGCCCTGAATGTTCCGACTGCCATTTAAAGTTTATGGAGCAGTAATAACATTTAAAAATTAAATGAAATAAAACTGAAGGAAATTTTTTTCTAAAATTTGAAATTTTTAAATGAAAATCATTCCCACACGCCATTTAAAGTACAAAGGGATAGATTTTGCTTTTTGTAACAAATGAATTTTGGCAAATAAGATACTTTCAATCGATTTGGAACCATTTCTAAGACGAATTAACTCTCCGCTTACGCGTTAATAGCGTGAAATAAAACGCGCGTTAATTGTCCCAAAATGGCAATCTTTAAACCCCCGTAACTTTACGAAAAATGATCAAAGGTGAAATATCTTTTCACATTTAAGCTCAAGACAACAATACTTTTCGAATGATATAAAAAAATTCCGTCAAAAATGGCTAGTTAAAAAGTCGAAATTTGTCTGAAGAAAAAAAAATCCACCCGTGCACAAATATTCCGTCACTTTCGTATCGAAAGTCGGAACAACAATGAGCTCACAATGCACTCAAACAAAAAAGTGCTTCATAAACATAATTTAATCAAGAAAAAACTTATTATGTTTCAGTTGATGACTTCGACCTTGCAATCTAAGTTACTTATGTTTTACAGTTTAGTTTTAAAATCACGTGTGCTGATGTGAAGTTTTGTAAAAGCAATTTCGCAGTTTTCAAAGGGACAAATATAAAGGATTATGATGTTTTAAATTGAATGAAAAACTTTATTACTTTCCATAGCACAAAAAGTAATTAGTAAATTATTACTCAAGTATACTCACTTTTAATTATATCGAAAAACAGATAGAATAAAAATCGATTATATCGATTTAACTGTTCTATAAATACTCTTGATACGTTTTAAGAAACACATTTGAATCCTTTAGTTATGTTTTTTAGCGCATGAAATTGGATGCGGAGAGACAATCCTGAGCTTTTTACTTCGTTTTTTCACTTTTCTTATAAACAATATTACTGTGTCTATAAAAAAATTGTTAAATATTTTTTTAATTCTTGTGTTAATTTTGTTTAAGTTTTTTTGAATTGCGGTCATAAATAAAGTGAGCATAGAAGTAACAAAAATTGTATTCTTTTTCAATCTTATGTTTCAAGCTCTATGAAAGCAAGAACAATCCACAAGAAAGCCTAAAAACACAATTTCCAAATTTTTAGGACTCACTGTAGAAAAGTTTTTGGTAAAAACAAGGCTAAAATTTGGTTTCGATTGCATTGAAAAAGGATTTTTCTGCATCGTCTGAAAACTGTTTTTCAATTATATACGCTGCTCCTTCTGAACATTGTAAAAACTACT
>NC_087068.1:59520871-59562721 GCF_963678635.1 Symsagittifera roscoffensis
ATAAATCTTATAGCAATCGAGTCCTGCACTTTGGGTTATTATGAAAATTACCAACGGAATTAATTCAATCGCTATAACAATTAGTCGCAGAAGAAACAATTTATTGAATTAATCAAACCCCTGAAGAAATAATTTACTAACATTTGCTAGGGTATGCGAGTTAAAACCCGTAGTAAAGAATCAGATTGCAATCAATTTCATCCAAATAATGTAGCAAAGAGCTATACAAAACGATTTGAAGTGATTTAAAATCAATTTAGTTTGGTACAAAAAAATTTTTAAAAAAACGTTCTCAATTGGTTTTGAACGGATTGATTGGTTTCCGTTTCACATTCATATAAATTTTATAAACAACAAAATTGATTTAAACTGATTTAAATCAAAATGAATAGATTTTTATCCAGTTCCAGCTCTTAGTATATTCATCTGACTATTCAGATTTTTACACTATCAAGCAATAGAGAAAACATTTTAAGCTAAGCTTTTCAATTGATTTTTCGTTTTGATATTTGGCCCGAAATGAAACTATGATTATAAGTCATATGTAAGTGTTCTGCTACAAAATATATATTTTTTCTCAAGTGTCTCATTTATATGTCATTTTCTCAAGCAAATTGAGTCTAGATTGTTGATAATGAAAAAATATATTTATGACGAAATGTCGCACAGGTTTTACTTTCACTAACGCGGTAAATCTTAGACTTGCTCAAGTTGAAAGTGAATCCCTTCAATGCAGTAATTTGCGTGAATATATGTTCTCAAGTGCTTATTTCTCTTGCTAACTGAAATGAAATTTATAATTGGAGGATTTTGATGTGTTTGATTATTGAATTTTGGCAAATTTGTGCTAACAAATGCGCGCTATTTACCAGTTTTGTTCACGCGTAACTTGTAACAATTTAAACAAGACTGCTCGTATCAGGGCGAAGCCCTGAATTTATCGACTGCCTTTTAAGGTTTATGGATCAGTAATAACTTTAAAAAATAAAATAAAATAAAATGATTTTTTTTAAATTTGAAATTTTTTATGAAAATCATCACCCCACACGTCATATAAAGTACAGAAGGATAGATTTCGTTCCTTGTAACAAATCAATTATGGCAAATAAGCTTCGTGCAACCAATTTAGAACGATTTCTCAGACGGATTCAATCTCCGTTTACGCGTAAATAGCGAGAATTATATCGCGCGTTAATTGTCCCAAATTGGTCAAAATGGCAATCTTTAAACACTCATAACTTTACGAAAAATGATCACAGGTGAAATATCTTTTCAAAAATTAAGCTCAGAATAGCAATAGCTTTCGAATGCTATAAAAAAAATTCCGTCAAAAATGGCTAGTTAAAAAAGTCGAAATTTGTCTGAAGAAAAAAAACCCACCCCGAGCACAAATATTCCGTTACTTTCGTATCGAAAGTCGGAACAACAACCTTTATTCAAAACAAGACTGCTCGTATCAGGGCAAAGCCCTGAATTTATCGACTGCCTTTTAAGTTTTATGGATCAGTAATAACTTTAAAAAATAAAATAAAATAAAATGATTTTTTTTTAATTTGAAATTTTTTATGAAAATCATCACCCCACACGTCATATAAAGTACAGAAGAATAGATTTCGTTCCTTTTTACAAATCAATTATGGCAAATAAGCTTCGTTCAACCAATTTAGAATGATTTCTCAGACGGAATAAATCTCCGTTTACGCGTAAATAGCCCGAATTATATCGCGCGTTAATTGTCCCAAATTGGTCAAAATGGCAATCTTTAAACCCTCATAACTTTACGAAAAATGATCACAGGTGAAATATTTTTTCAAAAATTAAGCTCAGAATAGCGATAGCTTTCGAATGCTATAAAAAAAATTCCGTCAAAAATGGCTAGTTAAAAAAGTCGAAATTTGTCTGAAGAAAAAAAACCCACCCCGAGCACAAATATTCCGTTACTTTCGTATCGAAAGTCGGAACAACAACCTAAATCAAAACAAGACTGCTCGTATTAGGGCGAAGCCCTGAATGTTCCGACTGCCTTTTAAGGTTTATGGAGCAGCAGTAATAACATAAAAAATGAAATGAAATAAAATAAAATGAAAATTTTTTTCTTCTAAAGTTTGAAATTTTTGATGGAAATCATCCCCCACATGCCATATAAAATACAAAAAGAGAAATTTCGCTCCTCGTAACAAATCAGTTATGGCAAATAAGCTTCATTCAACCAATTTGGAACGATTTATAAGACGGATTAAATCTCCGCTTACGCATTAATAGCGCAAATTATATCGCGCGTTAATTGTCCCAAATTGGTCAAAATGGCAATCTTTAAACCCTCATAACTTTACGAAAAATGATCACAGGTGAAATATCTTTTCAAAAATTAAGCTCAGAATAGCAATAGCTTTCGAATGCTATAAAAAAAATTCCGTCAAAAATGGCTAGTTAAAAAAGTCGAAATTTGTCTGAAGAAAAAAAACCCACCCCGAGCACAAATATTCTGTTACTTTCGTATCGAAAGTCGGAACAACAACCTTTATTCAAAACAAGACTGCTCGTTTCAGGGAGAAGCCCTGAATTTATCGACTGCCTTTTAAGGTTTATGGATCAGTAATAACTTTAAAAAATAAAATAAAATAAAATGATTTTTTTTTAATTTGAAATTTTTTATGAAAATCATCACCCCACACGTCATATAAAGTACAGAAGAATAGATTTCGTTCCTTTTAACAAATCAATTATGGCAAATAAGCTTCGTTCAACCAATTTAGAACGATTTCTCAGACGGATTATATCTCCGTTTACGCGTAAATAGCGCGAATTATATCGCTCGTTAGTTGTCCCAAATTGGTCAAAATTGCAATCTTAAATTTCTCACAGCTTTACGAAAAATGATCACAGGTGAAAATATCTTTGCAAATTTAAGCTTAGGATAACAATACTTTTTGAATGATATGAGAAAATTCCGTCAAAAATGGCTTGTTAAAAAGTCGAAATTTGTCTGAAAAAAACCCCACCCCGAGCACAAATATCGAAAGTCGGAACAAAAATTCTAAGTTGAATAGGTACAATCAAACTGTTGAAAACAACATGTTTTCATGTATATAGCGTTATACATAATTTTGTGTTTGTGAGGGAAAGGAATAAAAAAATTTGTATTCATTCAAATTGTATGAATTTCATAAAATTTTTTGAATATGCCTGAAAAAATTGTTAAAAAATAATCAATTAGCAATTGAAAACTAGAACCTTATTGAAAAATGTGTTCGCAAAACTGTCTAAAACCTTTATAGCAAACGGAGCTTTCTTCAACTTGATATTTAGTGTTGGAGCTATTTGTAGTTAAATATCGTCAAATTACATTTTTTTAACATTTGACAGTATTAAATCATGGCCTCATAAACCTCTCTAAAGCTAATTCTGAATGTTTTTCATTCCAGTGTAGCCCACTAAAGCGTCCATTGAGTCATAATTAAAAAAGCTTTATTATACTTTTTAGGAAGTACCAGATAAACCGAGAAGTGCGTGGAACTGGATTGTGCTGGCACTGACTTTTGCACTCATTCTCACAGCCGCTCTGCTCTACGATTTCTACCGCCGTCGTAGAACACAAAATGAGGTCAACCGGATGACAGCGACAAGAAATCCTGTACTGGTCAGCACCGAATTGATGCCAATGTCGACCTAAAACCACACTCACACGTCACCTGAGTTATAAAACAACTTTAATAACAACTGCTTCGGCAATGACTGCTAAATTAAACAGAGAAATTAAATTTTAATATGGGATAATCATAAAGTGCAGGTAAAACGCACAGTACAAAGAACTTAGAAAATTTATGTGAGCCTCTAACATACTTCTCAAAAATATCCACGTAAATCAGCATTCCAGCTTTCGAAAAAAGCGATGGGCTATTTATACTAGGTGGAACCTGATCTAAACTACATTTTATGATTGGATAAATTAGATATTTTACCAATGTAAAGTATTTAATATTAACCAATCATGATCCATCTAACTAACAATCCACTTATTTGTAAGTGCTGAAATTACTTGTAATTTCAGCACCAGAGAGATTTGAATTTAACTTAGAAATCAGTTGAACTCTCCCGAGTACTTCAGCAGCCGCAATAAACCAGTATACCCTAGATCTATTGAGCCTAGCAGAGACTAGTTAAACAACCTGAGACTAGATAGTATAAGAGTAAGATTAGGATCGGTATTAGACTAAGAAGTTGCACGAATCTATCCGGCCGAAAATAAGATAGCGTGACGAGCAGACGGTGTACCCTATCCGAAATTACTCTATGAGTTATACCCATCGAATATAACTCATCTGGTGCGACCATAAGTCTCGAACAAGACCTTAATAGCTTAGCATTAACCAATAATAGATTAGAATTTAGACAAAACATTTACAAAATGTTATACGACAATAATTTAATCGAAATGTCTCTACGACTCAATAGATCAGAGCCAATATTCCGAACGATAACAGAACTACCCGGAATTGGAAGAAGACCTCGAACCAGAGACGACATACGACAAAGCAGAAACTTACCATATAGTTATATGATAGTTCGGCAAAAGCCACAACAAACTTTTGTATTTAGAATACTAATAGCAATGAATTTAGATTTTCATTTGCAAACATAAAATTTTGAAGTCAATCTTCAAAATCATTTCAGGCGCTAAACAAAATTATTAATATACAATAACGATTGATAAAAAGATCTCAGATCGTTTCCCAAAATTCTGCAGTAATATACAAAACATGTTTGAAAAATATTTATTGAAAAATCAAAATAAAAATTAGTAGCATGACAATAAATGATTAGTAATTATAAATCATCCTGTTGTTCCAGCTTCATCGCCTAAACATAACAGCAATCATAAGCTCACTAATATCATAAAAATACTAAATCTATTCTTTACACAAATTTAAAACATTTTAAACTTAAATTCACTTAATTTTAAAATCAGATCATCAAGGCTTATCCTTGGATCTTAAATCATTTTCTATTTAATTAAATTTAAAACTTGATCATCAAGGCCTATCCTTGGATCAAAAAGAACAACTTTGTTCTCCCCCACCCACTAAACGAGTGTCTAACGACCTCAAACGTCGATTCACTATCCAACCCTTTCTAAAAACCCAGGACTAATAGAAATTTTTGAACAAAACTAATCATTCAAATTAGGATAAACAGTGAAGAACTTCGGTTATTCATCCTTCACTTGATCCCCCCTCTTACCAGACCCAGGATAAATCTTAGACTTAGTAAGTTTAAAATAGTATCTAACGAACTACTCGCGTTCTAATTATACCTGAACCCTGTGGATCGATTTACTATTCTCCAACCCTAAACACAATCACTACCCTTAAGTAAGATTAAGTAAGTTAACACCTTAGCTTATACTAGCCACGAGAAAGTATAAAATCATTCTTCGGAATCGATATACTTTTCTCCCCAACCCTGAACAAATAGACCCAGGTTAGGCTAACAAAAAAATCGTAAGGACTAACAGTTTAAGCAAATAGAAATCATTTAACAACCTTTTGCATCCGTCATCCTAAACCTTATGTCATTTAAAAACCTAGGAAATAAACAAACAATCGTTTTACACAATTGTGAAATAAATAACAAAAAATACGACCTTGTAATCACACCTCATACACAAACAGTTGGATACATTAGAACAAAACGACAAACATTAAAGAGAAAAATAATAACTAAACAAAGACAAATAACACGAAAAAGATTTTCAAAAAATCGAAACGCATTTTCAGAATCAGAAACCAACAGTTTAGACGAACTTTATAAACTAAAAGAATCAATAGATAAAAATTGCCCAATTCACGATCAATTATATTTCTCTGACTCAGAAACAACTTCAAATTCATCAAAAAGAGGAAAAAGAAGAATAAAAAAGCAGTATAAACACAAACCAGTACATTTATACAATTGGAATCAACCAATTAGACACATTGATAATTACATATTAACAGTCATCGAACGAAAAAATGAGCTCAACGCACACCCCAGGTGAAGAAAGTCCAGATGATGATGATATTTTCCCCTTTATCGTAGATGCAACCACTGATAGAGGACAGCATATATTCTGCAAAAATTTATTACTACTACTATTAAATTTGTTTGAACCCGGAATCAGTCCATGTAAAACAGAGTTCCCAGATGTAAAAATCAAAAGACAAATTATCGATCACTATCTAAAAGATATATGTAACCTAACACAACAATACGGAATCTACTCCATAGAATTCAGCTCACCAAACCAGAATCACAGTAAATATATAATTCAAACAGACGACCTTGATTTAGAATTCTCAAAAGTATTCTCAGAATATATAAAAAGCATCCAATATCATAACTCACAAAGAGCAAACTCCATATTCACCAATGAAGTTTTTGCGATAATATATAGTTATATCTCGATATTAGAAAACGAAATCCAGATACCAAATGTCTCACCGACAGAAACATCTAAACATATAAGAGTACGACATGAAATCACACTACTCTCTAGTTTTCTAAATATAATTAAAGAAAATTTCACGAAAGATGAAGTTTCACAACATACAAAACACGACTTACAAAAAATCTTGGCATGGTTCATAATAGATTATTTCACACATAATATTGATTTAATTTCACAAGCAAGAAAAAATTTTAGACCCCAAAACTCAAACGATGATACTGTCATCACAGAACAATCAGACTATGTTTGGGACCCCGAATGGTCTCATCCCGCATTCATAAACTTCCCACAATCAATCTCAAGTCAAGCAATAAGTACGATATCTTATGTAAGAGATTATGTACGAGTAATACCATTAACCATTGATGCAACACCATTAAACTATAATACATTTTTACCCGATATGCAAAATAATAGTTTAAACTCTACAGTCATACACAATGAAAACCTCAATGGAACTAGGAATCTTACTCAACAAGATATCCAGACACCATCACACTTCATAAATGAAGAAATCGTACACACAACAACTACACAACAAAGTATTTCACCAATACGTCCAAACTTAACAACACCAAGAAATACAAATTCTTCACAAACACAGGTAACATTACAATCAACCGTTAAACCTTCGGTTGCCCCAAAATATTCACACATGGATTACCAAACATACAGACCCATGACAATACCGCCAAAAACACGCAAAACGTTCACTAGAAACAACTTTGCAGACCATAAATATAATTACACACATCCATCAAAAACAAATTATCAACCACGAAAAAATTTTAGTAATTATACAAGATCTCGAAACTGGGATAACCCAATGGCACCACCTAATTCAGTAAATTTCCAAACAAATTTACATCCTCCACAGGATCGTAGTGAAAACTATCCATTTTTTCAACAAAATAAAAATAAAAAACAAACATCTTATCAAATGGATTACTTATCCTCAGATGATGATTTCTTACAACCAGATATATTTACACCCTATAATCAAGAATATCGTGGACAAGGAATACAGAAACCACATACATATCATAGAATTTTTTCTCCACAACCAATAGATACACAAATTCAACAACCAATTCAACAACAAAACCCAATTAATAAATCTTTTCAACCAATTCAGCAACAAAACCCAACGATTGCAAACTCGTACCAACCAGCACAAATGCAAAATGAAATACCACTCCCATATTATCTTCAACAACACGAAATAACAAGAAATCAACTTTCAAATTTTTCTCAAATGCCAAATGCAGCAGAATCATTACAAATGACGATGAATCCATACCTTATGGGTAGATCATCAATAACATCAAATAAACCTTTAATGGTATTCACAGGAACAGACCCTGAATATTCTGTAGAAGACTATTTAAATGCAGTCACAGCAAATTTGATTTTAAATATAGGACCTGAACCAATTAACACGCCACTACATCAAAACTGGATACATCGACGCGCAGCATTAATACAAACAACTCTAGATGGCGCAGCCCAAAAATGGTTTTCAGTATTGCCTATAGAAATAAAATCAAATTGGAAAAGATTTACACAAGAATTTTCAAAAATGTTTGACTCCGAAAGAAACAAACAACAACAAAGAGTTTTATGTAATGAAATTCGCAGATTACCAAACGAAACCATCAAGCAATTAGCAGTACGAATCGAAACACTAGTTCGAAAAGCATATTCATTAAATACACATGACTATAAAAACACAAAGATGACAGAAATCTTAATGATGACCTTAACACCACAATTAAGGAAAATAGCAATAAAAAAGAGAGCATCCCATCCTTCGTCAATTCGAGAACCCGATTTAGATTTTCGAAAACTAGTAGACAAACTAGAACAAGCAGAAATCACAATGAAACTCGAAGAAACGGAAAATCTGAAATTACAATACGTTAACAGAATTGAAACAGCTTCCACAAATATAAACAATATACAGGAATCAGATACAGATCTCGTTGAAAAAATCACTGAAATACTCAATATTTACGAAAAACACCCAAACTTTAAAGGCAAACCATCTTTCAAAAAATGGTGTAATTATTGCCGACGATACGGACATAGTATTTCTGAATGTAGACAAAAACAGCAAGACAATCAAAATAAACCTCAAAAATATAAAGAACCAAATAAATCATTCTATCAATACATGAAAAAAGATCAAAATCTACCGAACAAAACAGTCTACAGCAACAACAGTTCAGGAAAACCACTCCCGAACAATACAAATTATACAAGAAATCAATCACCATATAACTCAAGTTATAGAGGAAGATCACCAGAACGAAGAAACACGCATAATTCATCACAAAATCACTACAATAGACCAAATAGTCGAAATAACTACTCCAGATCACATTCAAATACACAACGATTTGTTTCTAGATCTAATTCCCAATCAAGAAATAATTATTATCCAAACAATCAATCACAAAATTCATCATACAATAGGAATAGAAACTACTCAAATAATCGGAATAGAAGTTATTCAAACAACCGAAACCAGAATTACCCGAACAATCAATCAAGGAATAACTCATATAATAGATCGAACTATAACAGACCAAACAATAATTACCAAAACAGATCGCGAAATAATTCACAAAATCGACACTCAAGTTATAATAATCGTTATAGAAATTATTCCCAATCACCACACCGGAATAATAATAACTATAATAATTCTAATAATCGCCACAGAAGTAGTACACCTAAACATCAAAGACATATTAATCAAGTACAATCTAATCCAGAAACAACATCAGACCCTCCAGGTATTGATGACACAGTAACTGATACGTTACAACTCAACCAAATAAACTGTGGATCATCAGATTCAGAAAGCGATGCAGAAAACACTCTCTCCATCAACATGATAAAAGTCGAAAATGACTATGAACCTGTTATATATGAAGAACCTATTTCATCACACATATATGAGAATCAATCAGAACTCCTTCACAATTATTATATTGAACCCGTCCATTCCACACCGACGACACAAAAAACTAATGAAATTAACACTACAAACCAACCCAATGAGAAAGAAAAAACAAAATGCTTGAATACAAATCACATCTATCAAAACATACAAAAAGAACAACCCAAAGAAAAAATTTGGACAATACCATTTCTTTTGGAAAGTCCAAAAAGCAAAGAATTTCAACCACCAGATCTTGAAATTGATTTTTTAATTGATTCAGGAGCAGAATCAAATATAATAAACATTCCCACATGGAATGAAATAAAAACCTTACACCCAAAGCTAACACCTCTTGAAACCTCCAGCAAACTAGCAACAGCACAAGAATCAACATTAATAAACTACGGAAAAATTCTATTATTTCTTCTCCCCACAAGAACAATGGAGCAAAACAAAATTTTAACCAAACCATTTAAACAAATATTCCATATCACTGATATTAAACATAATATCATTGGAATACCATTTATCTCTAAATATATACCAACAATCAACATCTTGAATAGTAAAATATTAATCAAAGATAAATATACAAAAACAAAAGACACATCCCTAACATTTTTTCAAAGATTAAATAAACAACCACCATTTTTTTCAAAATTTTACCCAATATATAACCAACAAAGAAAACACTTGAAACCACTATCAGGAAACATCTATAATTTTTCAATCAAACAAGTTCACCAATATGATAAAAAACAAAACAAACAAAAATTTTATATGTCAGATTTTGAATTCAAACCTATTCATAAGTTTTTCAAAATCACAATCTCATCAATAAAATATTTGAAAAACTCGAATTCAGATATTATTTCCTTACATGTATACAACAATACACCTTACCAAGTAACATTACCTTTAGGACTTTTAGGCTATTGCGAAACCAACGCTACAATATTACCAATACACGAAAAAGCATATCGTGTAAAAAATATACTCCAATTACTAGATATTTGCCAATCCACAATCCTTAATGAAGAATTATCTATAAATAATATAATAAGTAACGAAAACAGAAATACGGATTATTTCACAAAAACCCCATATTTCAAACCTACATTCAACATAAGTAACTACACAGAGAATCAACAGAAATTTTTAACAATGTTTAATTTCCAACATTCACAAATAACACAAGACGAATTTGAAAAACTAGCAAAACAGCTAATCAAATATTCATCAGTCTATGCAACATCCAAATTTGATGTTGGCAAAATTAGCTCATCACTACATCTCCCATTAAAACCAGACGCAGTTTTCAAAAAACAAAGAGCAAGTAAAGTACCAATTCACTTACACGATAAAGTGAACAGATTACTCGACATTTTAGAACAATACAACATTATATCACCAGTAAACAAAGAGGAACAACCAAAAGGCAACACATTTATCAACCCTGTTATCATTCTAGCCAAAGGAGAATCATTAAAAATTGTTCTCGATGCTAGATACCTCAACTCACTCATAGATGAATCAAAGTGTAATTGGCCCATTGAACCAATACAAGTTATTTTAACAAAAATAAACGGAAAATACTTTACCACCGCCGATATGAATAGTGCATATAATCAAATGCCATTAGATGAACAATCACGACGCTTAACACAATTTGTTATTGGAAATCAACAATACGAATTCGACCGCTTATTCTATGGAAAATCCATAGGACCAGCAGCATTTTCAGCTTTTATGAGCAAAATTTTTCGACCACTAATACTCAAGAAAAACGCAATCACCTATTTAGACGATGTTTTTATGCAATCACAAACAAAAGAGGAAATGTTCAATGTTTTAGAACAATATCACCAAATACTTCAGAACGAAAATCTGAAGGCCGCCCCCGATAAATCACACTTCTTTTTGACAAAAGTTAAATTCTTAGGGCATAATATAGAAAAAAAAACAATCACTCCATTGAAATCACGTATAGACGCTATTCAAAAACTCCAACCACCAACAAATAAAAAGAAAATCCAAGAATTCCTTGGAATGTTAAACTTTTTAAGCAAATATGTTTATAAAATGCAATTATATCTACGACCATTCTATAACATACTTAGACAACAAAATAATTTTGAATGGAATATAGAACATCAAGCACGATTTGAAGAAATTAAAAAACTTCTAACTGAACAAATTTCAAACACAATTCCAGATTCAAATCAACCATTTTATGCAATGTGCGATGCTTCGAACTTTGGCATCGGCGCAGCATTATTACAATCACATAATAGTACAAATAAAATGAACCTCATATCAGCAAATTCTCGATTATTCACTCAAGCAGAACTAAGACTCTCAACTCTAATGAGAGAATGTACAGCCATAATATATACACTAACAGAATATGAATTTCTGATACTTGGATCAAAACATCCCACAGTTCTATTCACAGACCATAAACCAATCATCTTTCTTTTTACACAAAAGTCTAATCCAAACCACCGAGTTTATAGATTTCAACTCATTTTAATGAAATTCCCAAACTTACATATAGTTTGGACCGCAGGAAAAAATCTTGCATTACCAGACACCTTAAGTCGAAATACGCCACCTGAATTACTTACACGAAAAACCACAGTTGAAATACCCAAAAACATAAAATTCTACCTTGCAGAAAATAAAACATCACCCCGATTGGAATGCAAATATGCAGTAAAAACTGACGTTGAACAATCACAAATAAATAATTTACAACATTTCCCACTTTATTTAGATTGTCAAAATAATCACTATGAAGTTGATCTACTTGGAACATCAACTTTTAAACCAATCCCATATTCACAATGGATAAAAAACAACACCCAACAAAAAAGAATAAAACAACACCCGCCTAAAAAAGACCATTTTCCACTAATTGAAAAAGAAAATCTGACTGATAAAATAAACTTATCAGGACCACAAACAAACGATTCAAAATACACAATAAATCAAGTTTTTGACCTCCATGACCCACTTGACACAATACCCTTATCTAAATTAGAAATCGAAAACATTTTTCTCCCCCAACAGAAACAATTACAATTTCAACACTGAAACAATATCAAAACCTTGACCCAGTAATTCGACAACTGAAATCATGGCACAAATATAAAACTAAACCTATCAAAGCAGATTCAACTATTCTAGGAAACAAAACACTCCTCCGATATTTTCGAAAATTCAACAATACAACAATTAACGAAAACACAGACCTTCTAGAATACAAACTAAATGAATCTACAGCCCCCTGTCTCCCTTTAAGTATGATTCTTGTAGCTTTTAATATTTCACATACACAAAATATTAAAGGACACTCTGGATCAGAAAAAACATATTCAAATTTTATACAAAACTTTTATTTCCCAAATGCACCAATTTGGATAAAAGTACTATGCAATGACTGTATAGTATGTCAACTAAATAAACCTTACCCAAATCAAAAACAAATAGCACAAAAACAAGATTTTAAAGGACAAAGTTTGTACTTTAATCATCGTATCTCATTTGATACCAAAGGACCAATTTCACCCTCATCCGAAGGAAACTCCTACATTATGGTAATTGTTGACGCATTTACACATTATGTAGCACTTAACCCAGTACCACATTGTAACGCTTATTACGCTTACACAACACTCTATGAACACTGGATAGCAAAATTCGGACTACCAGAAATTTTAGTTACAGACAACGGTACAGAATTCATAAATAATGAAATCATCACACTATGTCATTTATATAACATTAAACACAAACCACGTACATCTCACGCACCTTGGACAAACGGCTTAGTCGAAGGTATGAACCGTTCATTACAAGAATATCTCAGATGTATCATCAATGGAAATGATACAAGATATACCGAATGGTCAGCAGATGTAAAACTATTTCCCTTAGCATATAATTCACAAATCACGACAATTTTAGGAATGTCACCATATGAAATGGTTTTTAACCAAAAGCCACGCAAACCAATAATGTTTACAGCAAACTCTCATAAAAACTCACAAGGTTATTGTCAACCAAATAAAGACTCAATTTGTTATAACCTACCATTACATACACACGATGAAGATCATTTTCATCACCCACAAATTCTTAAATTAGCCTCCGGTACACACACCGAATGGATTTTAAACAGAGATAAAAAACACAATGAAATTTACCAAAAGGTAACAAAAAAGTTGTTACAAAGGCAAAATATTAATGAACAAATAAATTCACGCTTTACACCAGCCTCCGATTTAAAAATTGGAACATTTGTTTTAATACCCAATTTTAATACTCAAAAAGGAATTTCAAAAAAGTTACAACCCCTTCGTAAAGGACCATACCAAATAATTGCAAAACCCACTGATGTCACATATAAAATCACCGACTCAGATAAAAAAGAAATCGTTCAACACCGAAATAACCTATTACCTTATTATCCAAAAGAATACGCACTCCGCGAACTAACTCAATTATATTCTTTTACAGGTTTAAAAGTTATTCAAAATAACCCACATACGGACAACATAACAAAGGAACAAAATGATATTCACCTCGGAAATCAAAATACAAAATCAAACACCACAAAAAACAATACAAAAAATCTCGATCAAAATACATCTCAAAAAGGAAGAAAAAATAGAAAAATGACAGAACAAATAATACCCCAAAAACAAATCGACAAATCAGAACATAGAGAGTCTTCACGACTTAGAAATCAACCACGTAAAAATTATAAAGTATTCATCCCACAATCTAAAATATTAAAGAAAGTTGAATTTCAAAAACAACCTTAAATTCTACATTTAAAAATCTTTGCACCTCTGAAACATTTCATACTTTCATTTTTCAAGATAACATGCTGATAAACACGCAGCGATTCTAGTTCAAAATTAGCCAATAGGATTCATCCAATCCGTCACCTTCTATAACTTTAACACAAACCAACTAGACGAAAAATATTAAACTCCAGGCATATCTATAACTATAACTCTACGACCTCCAGGTCAAAAATAAGCAAACCACTCCAACTTGACAACTAAAATAAATATCACCATAATATCATAACCCTCCCTTATCTAATAAACCAAAGATCAACAATATTTCCCCAACTCAGCCCTCAAATGCCCCCCAAACAAATATGTTAAATTAGCCTAAAGTAAAAGAACGACCATTTTATTTAGCCTAAAGTATAAAAATCTCAAAAATACCCCAGATCATTTGACAAATGAAAATAAAGACAAAGAAGACCTCCCGATCACCATAAAAATTGCCCCCAACAATTTTTTACAAAACTCAACCCACTTGTCAAAAAACTAATAAATAATCCGACCACACTTGAAAATTGCCCCAAACAACAAAAAATATTCGATCACGAAGCCATTTCTTAAATGCTCTTCTATCAAACAGTCACTAAAATTATCACAAACCTCAAACAATTTTTTACGATACTTGAAACTTTCATAATATTTCTTTTTGATATCCTTGAATCTTTTCTAATACTCTTAATCATTTTTTGTAATATTTTTTTAATTTTCTACACTTTATTCGAACTATTTCTCCAACTTTCAAAAACCCTTGATTATATCCACAGGTACGATTTATAAAATTATCTAAATGATACGAACTATTTTCAGTAGAACTGATATTTTTCTACTATTTGTAATTTTCATAACATTTCTATCATCCCTCATTTTGACTATATGCAAATGTATAAAGAAAGCAATCATCACATTCGCTCTAGCAACAATCCTCCTAATTCTTTTCTTAGAAGAATACTTTAATAAACATTAACTTTTTTACTAAAAGAATAGACCAAAAAGCTATCAAAAATTGCTACCCAAAAGTCACCAAGTCAGTCTTCACCGACATCATCCCAAGATAACCCAACAACACCTTCAACTACCAATAATCCTCAAACATCTACACGAATTTCCTTTCAAGATAACCCATACACTTTTGAAGAACGACACGCTCGTTTATCAGAACCACTAGAACCAGTTCAACGACAAGCACCTCTAAGCGAACCAACATATAACTTATACCCAACACTACCCCAAGAATTAAGTAGAATAAGAAATCCTAGTCAAAACCAAAATACAGTCGAAATAAATAGACAAATTATACATCCTCGACGGAACAGGAATTTTCTAACTCCCCGAGTTCATTTTGATATACCTCAATCCCCATCACAAAACACTCCAGAAAACCTCATTGGTATATTACCAGAAACCCTTACGCTTCTTTCACAACGTAGCACCTCAAGCCTACCATCAGATTACTTAGGTTCAACACCAACATCTGAACAAATACGTGAAAATCCCTTTAACCCCCCAAACCAGGCATCACGACTACCATATTGGACAACACATTCATTTACACAAGGTGAATTAAATTTAGTCAATGATCCAATAGATATTTCTACGGATACAACAACATCCTCATCACTACCAGAAACAATATCACTACCATCAACACCATCAATAAGCCAGATTTCACCACCACCTTTTAACTTAAATTTTCCAAATAATCTCGACGCCAGATATCGAGAACAATCATCAACAAATATCCCTTTAAGACTAGATTGGAATACATTTACAGCCCCTCCACCATTATTTGGACAACATCTAGAAAGTAATCGCCTCCACAACTGGGCACTTAATAGATTACAATACCGACAAGACATTCACGACGATATCCGTGATCACAATATCCAAATACTCCAACAAAACAGTTTACAATTAAAGTTTGAAATCACAGTTAAATTAAACAACATTACTCAACATCCCTACCCATTAAACCCACCGAACATAACAGCTCAATCACTACCACCACCATTTATAACCACTGAATTAATATATAAATACGACAGATATACCAAAAAAACAATTGGTTACATCACATTTTATAACCCATACTCAGGATTATCATACACATGTATATTCTAAAATTATTAATTTTTCTCCAACTCCTTTTTCTAGTAATCTCAAATCAAAACATAAACCCTTCTCCCCGCACAGGACCCCAAGATTTATTAGTAACACATTACGATTGTGAAGAAAACGAACAAAAAACACTACACAAGTATGCAATAAATCAAGTATCACAGTGCGAAACAGAACCCCAAGCCATAGAAACTACAAATGTCATAGCAACACTTTATTCAAAAGCCCGAGCAACTACAGTTATAGGATATAAATTCACAGCAACATTTTCTGAAAAGAAAGTACATTGTTCACAAGTCTCAAACGGAAATAAAAACCGACTTGACCATGAATCATTCTACCAGAGTAATATAGAACGACTTTTACATCTCAATCCCGAAGATTGTAAAAACGAGTTACTCCGACTAAACATCACAAAAAATAAAAACACAGATAGAAATTTAGTATATTTCCAAGTTTTTTCAGATTCTGTACATCAAGCAGAACTTGAAAGATATCAAGGACATATAAAATTAGATGAAAAATACCCATACAACGGCGCACACGGACGATTAACCTATGACATGCACGATAAACACTGGATACCACACATTGGTATAAATGACCCATCAAACTGCAAAGCAGACACAAAAAATAAAGGATACCAAGAAATAATGTTTTTCGATTGGAAAATACAACTCGAAAAAATACAACTCACACGAGATTTATCAGACAACACAATGCTTTATCAAGGAATTAGATTACCTTGTAAAAACGACCAAGGTTATTGCGACCCTACAACCAGAACACAAGCAACATTTGTTTGGTTCCCCGAAGACACATGTACAACATTTCAAGTAGCAAAAATACACGCTCGTATGATAAAATTTCACGAAAAATATTTTATACAATCAATACCATATGAACAAGTAAATCCATTACGAAAAATAAGTTCTAATTTTCGAAACATTCATAATATAGAAAATAAATTAACACGTTTTCAAATATATCAAGAAACAGAACTTGCATGTAAATACAGAAACCCACTTCACAAAACACAATACTCTGAAATATTAGTTGAATACGAAAATGGATTCGACATGACCACTGGAAAAATAAAAGTCGACCCATACGCCACAAGTCATCCCCTAAACGAAGGAACATCATATATACCAGTTAATTTTCAAAAGAATACAGGTCAACCTGGTGGACATTTAAAACCCCAAAACGATCAAAGCACACGTTTACAAGAACTATCACTAATGAATAGTACATATTTTGGTAATATCCACTATGATATTCACTTAGATATGAAACTAGACTACACGATTAGCCGAATTTTTCAAGAAATGTCACTCTCCGAATTAGAAACATTACACCAACTATGCGAATTAGAAAGAACACAAATATTACAATCACTTGCACTAGCAGTATTAAAAATACCCTACGCAGGATATTTACTATCAGGAAATAGATCAAATTTTTTAGACTATGAAGGAAACATCTTATGGTTTTATACTTGTACTAAAAAAAGTATCACCACTATACGTTTTTGAAGATAAACGATGTTATAAAAGAATCCCTATCTTTTATAAGAATAAAGTACATTTCGTTGACACACTTTCACGAAGAACCTATTTCTGGGATACCGCAGTTCCATGTGGATCAGAAAATAGCCACAACGTAGTACAACTAAACCCTGATGAAGATAAATATTACCTTCTCACCCCATATCCCACATTAATGCAATCACTCAAAAAATTTTCACCAGAAAGCATTCGCGCTATCGTTCGAAACCCAAATATAGACTTACAATCAATAGGAATATACTCAAAATCAGATATTCAACATCACATTAGAACACAACAATTCCAGGAATTATTAACACAAATGGACACAATACAAAGACAATCAATTGACCAAAACTTACGCAAACTTGCCGAAACCGCAGGATTTGCAGACATCTATACGCAAGACTATAGCGGATATTTTAAAGACATTAAAAATTATATATATCTAAACGGTGAAAAATACCGTCCCCAAGATATATCACCTATCAATATTTTTAGCTTTGTTACACTCAAGAATGAAATTCTTGATTTTCTAGGGTGGCCCTACTACATCTTAGAAAAACTAACTATTTTATACGCAATGTTTAACTTTATTGGATTTCTTTTTTCACTCTTAAAAGGAATCTATAACACATGTGCTATACACACACAAGTCAATAGACAAGCAAGTGTAGCACGCATACTATTTGCAGGATTTTTTGGAATATTTTCTACATCTATAAACAAAATTCTTTTAGACGCACAAATAAAAGAATATAACACAAAAATAGCAACAAGACAGAACACATACGACGAAGAACATAACAATGCAGACACAACACCAACAGCACCACAGTTACCACCCCTACCACATAACCATCCATTATCCCTAGTCCCACGTAATTTTCGAAATTTAGCCATAACACATAATAATTTTAGACCAACCATATCACAAAGTCCCATCCAACATATACTCACAAGATGAAAATACTTATGAACAAATTATAGAACAACCCCATACCACCGCTTTTCAGTCTCAAAATAATAATTTTTTTAGCCCACGATGAGCCGACAACTTGGATCCCTACACCGATCAAATTCCCACCCAACCAACCTCACCACTCCAATCCCAATAATACCACTTTTTGCTTTTCCGCCACCCGATTTCCCATCCAGTAATGTAACATCCGGCATGAATTCCGATACTAATTCACACATCTCAGTTTTATACTCCATCTCACAACTCAATAACCCGAATATTGAAACCCCCGATGAATTTGCCGACTCTGAACCATCTCCATCAAATAATTTTCACACCAATCCCTTAAATTTTTCCCAACCCCCTTTTCAACCCATACTACCAAATAACCCTGACCCAACCAATTCTACACCCTCTTATGCTTCCCAAGTCACTCCAACCTACTCCTCACTTCACTCAAACCAATCATCTCATTCTTCAGACACCCCCCGAATCTCCCCAGAACTAGATAATTTCATTACCCTACAACAACAATCCTATCACCTTGACACCCCAACCATAAACCAAATCTCATCCACAATAGATTCATCCAACCCTCCTACCCCTACACCCTCTTCAATTTATACTGATTCATTAGCACCATCATCCACAACTACTGTATCTTCACTCAGCACTAATAGAGCTTACCGCACTTTTAAAAGGAAGTTCCCCAACCATCCTTTCCCAGCGAAACCAGGAACAGCCCGTGAATATATCAACCATCCACAACACACTAACACAAAAGAATTTTTAGCTATCACCTTACCCTCATTTCCACAATACACCTTAAACACCCCTCATGACACTAACGAGACACGTAACTTTGTAGACGAATACGTTTTAATGCCTACCCTTCCTTGGACCTCATATTATCATTTTACAAATCCCCTTTGCTTACCTTTATCTAACACTCATATCGATATAGAACGAAATAAGGACATGCCATATCGACTCACTACACCACTAACACCTAGACAATTTACTTACATTGGATACAAAAAATCACTAAAAACACACACTGCACCCCGAGCTAATGAATATACACTAGAATATTACGATCATAACATCATCAGAACTAACCAAGATCAATTCTTAGACGACGACCGCTTCGCTAACCCACAAATCACCGAGAAATTTTTCATTAAAACACCATATGTATTTACACTAAATATCTTCGATCGCAAGTTTGACCACATTATCTCAGAAGCACTAACAGAGACGCAAGCCTACGAAAGTTTTAAAGAACGCTTCCAAATATTTTCACTAACCTTTCGTTTCCTTGCACCACATGAAAGAGGTTTGCACTGCTCACACGATATTATGTTGCGCACTAAACAAACACACACATATACTTATTATCGTTTCATCCAAAATCACTTTGACCTACACACTCCCTCCAGACAACCACACCATCGTTTTCAATTCATCAATTCCAAATACACCTCACCATTCTTTCTTAACTTCACATATTGCATTAAAGATACTAACCTTCATGGTATTCTTCGAAATTATGATCCCATAACCCAAATGTATATCTTTTGTCCCATCACCAAGACCTTCAACGCAGAAGAATCCCGACCCTTCCTCATCCCACACGAGTTTGTACAACCTATAGAAATCCCCATTTTAGAATTCATCCATAACACTAAATTCAACCACAAATTATATAATCTAATCCAAAACACACCTTATGATTTTGCAGTTGGCACTGAAGAACTAACCACCATTAAGGCACTTCAATTGCTTTGGCCACTGCTTCAAACTAAAAATATCATCCGCATATTAGCCAAACTACTAACAACTTCAGATCTCATCCACGACATTTTCCCCCACGGTTTCTTCCCCGACGACTAACAGGTAAGTATGAATTATACATATTACTAATTAATTCAAACATTAGAAACTCACCATTCTTTATCCATGTTTTCTTTAGAATTTTAGCCTTCATCCTAGATCATCTGGAAAATTCACAAAAGAAAAATAAAAATAGCAAACTTCTTCAAAACTGTTTAAAACCCTATTAAATTTTTGCACCAACAATTAAATAAATATAATACCAATGCAGTAAATTAATTTATAAATTTTTCCCCCACCAGCAGTAAATCTAATAATGATGAAAATTTGTAACTTAATTTCCCCCAACAACTAGCAGTAAAATTAAAATTCTATGTAGTAAATTCATAAGAAGCAAAAGCAGTACTAAACTTTTGATATTTTCATTCACTCGCATAAAAATTCTATCCAAACTCGCACAGCTCGCCCACGAAGAATTGTTTAAAATAATGAATTTCAGTTCCAAGCTTTCACACTCGATAACTCTAACACAAGATAACATGTTTCAAACTTTACTTTAACCCGGTTGGAAAGGAATTATATACTAAACAAAACTAACCAATGCAGCTTACTAAACACCACAACACATAGCATAACAGCATGACTAAGAAAAGGAAACCAACGGTACCCAAACCGGATTAACCCAGTTTAAAACTGGATAATTTATTCTTTTGAAGACTATTATAAAGTCTAAGAAAGAAATAATAAAACACAAAAAAGTCGAAAGACAAACCCATACCACAAACAATTTGATTTTTGAAAAAAGGACACAACCAACAAAACATAAGAAAAACCACAACAAACCCAACATAAAATGTTGTCACATAACAGGACCTCTCACAAAAACCGCATGCAATCATACTCCCACTCCTGGCCTAACCCACCAGGAAGGACGTCCTGAGCATGCTCTATAGCCGGCCTAACCCACCGTGCTACATCCACGCTTTGTGACCACACTCCTATTTTTAATAAGAGCTACTCAAGGGTGAGTAACTCTTCAAAATAACTGAACTAAAACAAAAAGCTTTTGTGAAAACAACTAACTAAAATCATAATTAAAAAATATTAAACTAATAAAAGTTTTATAAAATGTAAATTACATTATGCAATACATAGATCAGAATACAACACCAAGGACGAACATCCAAAGACAAAACGACCCTACTACACTCGAGAAAGAATGGCCAACTGCAATCAATATGCCGCCCACAATCACAACTCAAAGGATTTAGAGTACGACTTGACTTCGCAGAAAAGGACTTCATTGAACTAGACCAATGACCACCTCGATGTTCAAGTATACGTACAGATCCGAGTAACCAGGCATCCCCTCCACGCACAATCTCCACGCCATTCCCAGACAAGGTCAAACACAAAGAAGTTCTCACCAATGAAACAGAAAAACCTGACATAGCCAACCATTCTGAAATCAGATTTGAGTTTGTTGCGAAAACCCAGTCGTTGTCTTGAGAAGACACAATGATTGAATCTGGGACTTCTCTAATAAGAAAACCCAGAAGAAATAAGATGTTCGCCAAATACCAACGTCCATCATCCATCTTTCGAATTGCAGAAAAACTATTCTAAAAAACTCTGTAAAACCCGGATGGGTGGAACCTGATCTAAACTACATTTTATGATTGGATAAATTAGCTATTTTACCAATGTAAAGTATTTAATATTAACCAATCATGATCCATCTAACTAACAATCCACTTATTTGTAAGTGCTGAAATTACTTTAATTTCAGCACCAGAGAGATTTGAATTTAACTTAGAAATCAGTTGAACTCTCCCGAGTACTTCAGCAGCCGCAATAAACCAGTATACCCTAGATCTATTGAGCCTAGCAGAGACTAGTTAAACAACCTGAGACTAGATAGTATAAGAGTAAGATTAGGATCGGTATTAGACTAAGAAGTTGCACGAATCTATCCGGCCGAAAATAAGATAGCGTGACGAGCAGACGGTGTACCCTATCCGAAATTACTCTATGAGTTATACCCATCGAATATAACTCATAGGGGTGTTTTTGATCAAACCATTCATGGCTTTTTTTAAGAACCAGTTTTGATGGAACTCTTAAGAACTAAAATTTTGATGCCTTGAGTTCAAACACATTAGATATTGCAACAGTGATTAGTTTTTGAGAGCTTATGGGTCCTGATAAAAACCGAGCTGGTCAATTTAGAGATTTGGAATAGCTAAGGCGGGTTTCTGTTCACGCGATTCGAGAATTTATCCAAAGTGAATTGGAGCAAGATAATTAATTCTCATAATGTGTAGGCAGAGACAAAAATTGTGCATTGTCTTAGGGGGGGGGGGGGGGGAATGGAATCTCTTTAACTATCCCTCCCCCATTGGTACCTCGTAACGAATCTCTCTCCGCCTGGTACTTGTAGTTCAACCTGGTACTTTTCAATCAAATCCCATGAAATACTCCGCTGAAAATTGTGCCATATAATTTCCGGGACAAGTTACAGGCAAAAGGAGCTTTGCAGGCTTAGCAGGCTTCGCATTTATACGAGCAGAAGTTATGTATAATTTTGCCTGTTAATTGGGTAATTTCTGCTCCTAATTTGAGTCATTACTCTAATTAAGCGCAAAAACAACCCCAATATTTCATAGACTTAGTTTATGGAATTGTATGATTAGCATTTTTGGTCTATGGAGGTCAAACCGGGATATCAGGCATTATTATACAAAACATTACTGCTCGCATAAATGCAAAAGCCTGCAAAGCCTACCAATTTCCTATAATGTCTGTAAATTGTCCCTGGAACAAAAACTGTTGTTTGGCGGAAATTTATTAAAACTGAAGTTCCGTTCCTTCGTCTGTAAGAATTTCTTATATGCCTTTACTTTAGACAAAAACGGCAATCTCATTGGATTTATTTTGAATACAAAAGCTCAAAATCATCATCGCATCACGTTCATACTTTCTGCTTCAACTAATTTTAAATTTGAGCTAACATCATTTTAACATTACCTAATTTTATTATAATTTCACCTGCACAATTTTAGAGGCTCTCTTTCAGTATCTATACTTATCAAAAAACGCAGGTGCTATTCAACAGGCTTCATGTAAATAAATCTTGCTTTTATTGTAATTTTTGTAAATATCCCGGGTTGACCAAAACTTCTTATCATACAATTTCCATATATGAGAAACTTCTTGTCATACAATTTCATACAATTCCATACGTACAGAAAATTGTATGAAAACTCTATGATAAGCATTTTTCCATATATGAAAATTGTATGATAGGTGTTTTCCCATAAACCAAAAATTTTGATTTTTTTTTTCTTTCTAAATTTAGTTTCCGAAAAATTTTCGGTTGTAGTTGCAACCGAACACATGTGACAAAGAGCTTGGTTACTCAAAACACCAAAGGTTGGACGGTCTTGCATTTACAATGCATAGAAAACGACCTGAATTTGGATGTCTTTCACAATTGATATAACAAAAGTAACAAACTTATATTTTTTGGCAAAATTTTTTAATGATGATTATATTAAATTTTTGAATTTTCAAATTATCAGACATTGATCAAGGCGTACATTAACACCCCATACAAAAGAAAGAGGAATTTTCAGCGTTTTTGAAAAAAAAAATTAAGTGAAAAGAAAATAAAAGCCAATTTTATCGTATCCAGGACTACGTTATGCACACAAAATATCAAATTTTGCATGCAAAAATTTTTTTTTCGAAAAATGTTTGTTTGCGTACGAAAATCGATTTGCGGTTGAAAAAAAAAAAAAAAAATTTTGGGCCAAATTTTCAAAATTACTTGAAAAATTTTTTGTGTCGCCATCAAAAAAATGCCAGTCATACAATTTCCATATATGGGAATTGTATGATAAGCATTTTTTTCAAAAAACGAAAACCTCAGTTTTTTATCACCAGATTGTTTTATAAGAATCAAACAGCCACAGAAATGAGTTTATACCTGTTTTCAACCATTTTTAGAAATTGTATGAAAATTGTATGACAAGCATTTTCCGACACACTTGATGTATGGAATTGTATGATAAGCATTTTCGGTGTATGGAGGTCAACCCGGGATGATAATTTTTTGACTGCTTGTCCGATTTTAGATTAACCATGAGTGCAATACAATTATCGAAGGGGTTTCGCGCATTACTGCCTCAATCTTAACATAAAATAATTCAACTAATGAAAACATTTTTTTTGTCGATCATCTAATAATGTTGTTCCAACTTTCGAAATAAGTGAGGAATATATAAGATCGGGCTAGATTTCATTCGGAACCATTCGCAAAGACATTCAAAGACGGGCCTCACCTTGTGCGCACACAACTCTAACGACCCGACCCGAGACTTTCCCAACTCTTCCTTTTATGCTTTGATGCTGAAAGGTGAATCATTCATGCATGGCGACTTACCCGGGATGACCTCCATAGACCAAAAACGCTAATCATACAATTCCATAAACTAAGTCTATGAAAAAATACTAATCATACAAATTTCATACATTTTGCTAAAATGTTGTCATCGAATTTTCGAAGAACTTTTCTCTTGTTTTGGCATTAATTTTGGTGTATCGTACTAAATAAAAAAGAAAGACTTTTTGTCAAAAAAATGCTGATCATACAATTTCCATATATGATTTTGGAAAAAAAATTTGCATGCAAAATTCAATTTTTGTGTGTATAACGTAGTCCTGGATGTACTAATATGGGATTTTTCTTTCCTTTTCTCTTGATAACATTTTTCAAAAGTGCTCAAGACTCAAAATTTTTTGTACGGCATGTTTTTGTTTGCCTCGATCAATGTCTGGTAATTTGAAAACTCAAATTTTAGAAATAATCATCTTTCCAAAACATTTTCATTGCAAGACGGCCTAACCTTTGGTACTACGTTTGAGTAACCAAGAGTTATGTCATTTGTGTTCGGTTACGAACACAAACCAAAAAATTCTGAGAAACTAAAATGAAAAAATCAATATTTTGGTTTATGGAAAAATGCTAGTCATACAATTTCCATATATGAAAAAATACGAATCATAGACCTTTCATGCAATTTTTTGTACGTATGGAATTGCATGGAAAGTGTATGACTAGCGTTCTTCCATATGAAAATTGTATGACTAGCATTTTTGGTCAACCCGGGTAACCTGCACAACGCAACCGACCCAATTGAGTTGAGGCAAACTAATTGGTCTTATTACCCGCACCGAGAACCCGTGGATTTTATCGATTAGAATGAAAATCATCCATTAAAACCTATTACAGAATTAAAATGTATACTACGAATTCGATTACATTGTCATTATGATAAATTTATTTCAATCCCTCTCCAACCCCCCCCCCCCCCGTTGAATGAAGTCTACCTCTTATACCATCTTATACCAGGGGCTTGCGACAAGAATTTATACGATCAGAAAATAACGGAGTTTAGACAATAAATTGCGTGCAAACTGCGTGAAACTTTATTACAGACTTAAACTGTCTTTTGGCTGAGTAAATACTGGTTGTCCGTTTCTTTACGGTCGTCCAATAAGCTTGTCTCATTTCCCAGGCTTTTTTAACCAAATCCAACCCACCTCCTCAAAATCAGTAAAACATTAAACCTGAGTTATGTGTTATTTACTGTGCTCAGAGTAATTTCAGATAAGGTACACCGTCTGCTCGTCACGCTATCTTATTTTCGGCCGGATAGATTCGTGCAACTTCTTAGTCTACTAATCTTAATCTTACTCTCATTACTCCTAGTCTCAACAGATCTAGTGTATACTGGTTTATGCGAGTTAGAGCCAGAAGAATAACAATTGTATTCTAAGTTTTATTCAATTTGTTCTGGTGCTGAAACTACAAGTAGTTTCAGCACTTACCAATGAGCGTAAATGTTAGAGATGGATTATGATTGGTTAGTTATGTATGCTTTATAGTGATATTCCATCATAAATATAATTAGTCTATAAATGCTAGTTTAGAACTGGTTCCACCCATCCGGGGCTTAGAGAGTTTTTAGTTTTTAATTGTTTGATGTGAAGGACGGGTGATGTAGTTTTTTTTGAAGTTGCGAGCATTGACTTCTTGGAGAAAAGAGAAGTGTTGCTAATTTCGATTTCGTTAAGCTTAGAGCAAGACTACGTGCAGGAAGAAGTTTGACTTTTCCGGGCGAAGTGCCGAGTGACTAGGATTGGTACGTGTAGTCAACATCGAGATAGCCATTGTTCTGGTTCATTGTTTTTCCTTTGCTGCGATGTTGAGTCCATACTTTAAATTCTTAGAGAGTAGTGACTTTAGGCAGCAAATCGAATAGATTTGCCATTCCGAAGTTAGAATGTGATTGGGTTGTCGTCTCTTTTGCTGCTCGTTCCTTGAGCTCTAAGAAATCTATACATACTACATTCATTTTTTACATATATAATAACCTTTTGTTATTTAAGTTTTAGTTATGATTTGTAACTAATTGTTATCGCTAAAGCGTTTTACTTTAGTTTGGATATTTTAGGAGTCGCTCACACTAGAGCATTTCTTGGCAAAAATAGAATGTGAATCACAAAGCGTGGTGTAAGGCTGTGGGTTAGGCCGGCTATAGAGTATGCTCAGGACGACCCTCTGGTTGGTGAGGCCAAGAGTGGGGTATGTTTTTATTGTCTCTTTGTGCAGAGTCTCTTTTTGTGTTCAACCTTTTGTGTCATTTTATTACTTGTTTTTCTCTTTTTTGTTTTGGTTGTATCCTTTTCTCAAAATTGTAATTTTTTGTTTTGGGTTTGTCTTTCGACTGTTTTGTGTCTTATTTGATTGTGGTAAAACTTGAAAATGGCCTTCAAAATAATAAATTATCCAGTTTTAATCTGGTTTTAATGTAGTTTGGGTACTGTGGGTTTTTCTTTCTGAGTCATACTATTAGTTTGTGGACTTGTGATGTCAGTAAGCTGCAATGGTTATTTCAGTTTACTTTATAATTCCTTCCAACCTGGTTAAAGGAAACTTTGAAACGTGTGAAAAACAGTTAGAGTTGTTATCAGTGAAAGTAAAAAAACTTAAAATCATAATCTGAATAATTTTTTGCGGGCGAGCTGTGCAATTGTGGAAAAGTGTGTGATTTATGGGCGAGTGAATGATTTGAATACAAAAGAGACGTCTTGTAGAAAGGTTGTTATTCTTTTGATTTATCTGCAATTTTTTTATGAATTTACTACATTGAAATATTAAGTTTACTGCTTATGGGGAATTTTCTAATGAACTTACTGCTTTGTAAAAAATAATTTTTTGTTTGGAAGAATTATTTATGAACTTACTGCAATTTGAAGGTAAATTTTAATGCTTTTATTTATTCTGCAATTAGTTAAAATTATTTTAAAATTTCTAGAAAAAAGTTTTCATTTTTTTTGTTTAATTTAGATGATTGCGTGATGAAGAATAAAAAAGAAAATGAAACCTTTACAAATAGTGGTTAGTTGTGTTTTGGAAATTATTAGTTAAAGATACTGAATTATATTTATTCATCGTCGGCGTAAAATCCATTTGGGAAAATCTTGTGAATAGTGTCCGATGATGTTAAGGGTTTAGCAAGCAAGCGGGTGATATATTTAGTTTGCAGTAGAGGCCATAGGGGTTTAAGTGCTTTGATGATCTTTTGCTCATCACTACTGGGTGAGAGTTTGTGCGGAGTGTTTTGGAGTAGATTATAAAGTTTATGGTTTTAGTTAGTGTTGTGATTAAATTCTAGGATTGAGACTTCAATGGGCTGTATATATTCGTGAGGGACAATTAGTGGACGGGTTTCATCAAGGTTGAAAGTTCTGGTTAGTGGACAAAGTATAAGCATTTGTCGTATAGAATCGTAGTTTCTGATGATACATTGTACGTTAGTGTTTTTTATACAGTATGTAAAATTGAAGAAGAAGGGTGAAGTATATTTAGACTTAATAAATTGAAATCGATGTTGCGGGTTTCGTGATGTTGTATTAGCTGTGTAGTGGTGTTGGATAAATTTATAATAAATGTATGTGTGAGTTTGTTTTGTGCGTAACAATATTTGATGTGAGCAGTGTAAGTCGCGTTCTTTTGGTGTTCAAAAATTGAAGTTTATTGAAAAATGGTTACATTTATTGAAATAGGTGTCGTAGGCTTTTGTGTCGCGAAGTGCTGTTGATATAACATGATCAAATTTTGTATTCAAGCAGCTGGTGATAAATACATATTGAGATCTTATAAAAAAATTTCAGTTAGTTGGGGGTTAGCCTTAGTATCGTCTTCTAAAAAGATATCCTCCATATATCGAGCAATGGCGTGATCATAATTGTTAATGGAAAATCGGTTTGTTTTCTGAGCATTGAATCTATTTAGTGTTTGGGTTATTCCGATGGTTGTGAATTGCTTTTCATGAAGTGATGTGGTTAGGTGATGTAATCGAGTGTGACACAATTCATTGTCGCCTGGGTTGTTATATAATGGGAGTGATAACGGTTTACTGAAATGATAATATGAGGTCCATGAAAGTGCGGGAAACACGGCATGTTCCTTAACGTAAGTTCGTTGATCGTTTTTGGTATTTGTGTTATAGTAAGTGTACTGTGGAGAAAATGGTAAGCACACTTGTAGGAATTCTTTCGTGTTAGTTTGAAGTGGGTAACTGAAATCATTCGTGGTGGTCTAGGGTTAGAAGGCATTTGAGCATTGGTTTGCTTACGTTTAAATACTCGGTGGGCTCGGGTTTTTTCAGTAGCGGATGCTGGGTTGGAGGATTTGGAGGATATCATGGTTTGTAAATGGTGATAAATTGTTAGTGTGCTAGGGTTTTGAAGCTGTTGTTGTAGAGTTATAAAATAATCTTATTCATTCTCGAGTTTTTCAGTAATGGGGCTAAAGGGGTCAGTTGGGTCGCTGGTCATTGGGGAGAAAATTGGGGTTGCATCAGTGTAGGGTTGTATGGGTTAGGCTCGGAGTCTGCGAATTCATCTGGGGTTTCAATATCAGAGTGGTTAAATTCAGAAAACAGTGTGAAAAACTGCGTTTGTTGAAGTGTCATCTGAATCCATGCTTGGTGAATTATTAGTGTATGATGGTACAAGATAAGGAGTGAAATCAGAAAGAGATATGTTTAGAGAGAGACAATGGAGATTGAATGGGTATGAAAGGGAACGGTTGAGGGATCCAATCTGGCAGCTCATCGTGGGCTAAAAAAATGGTTGTTGTGAGAACAGAAATTGATGGTATGTGGCTGTTCTATAATTTGTTCATACGTTTCTTCTACATTTAGTTGCTGGGCTATTATGTGAGTAACTGGACTTTGTCGATAACTATGACTTGTAGAGATGTGCGCTGTTAGGGCTACATTTCTGTAATTTTGCGGTACTAAAGATAATGGATGGTTATTATTTAAAGTGTGTAGTTATGGTGCAGTATTGGTTTTTGTTGTCTTGTAATTTATCATATGCATTTGGTGTGGTTGATAGTTTTTTGTTATATTCATTCATTTGAGCGTCTAGAAAAACTTTGCTAATTGAGGTTGAAAATATTCCGAAAATCCTGCAAAAAGTATGCGTGCTACGTTTGCTTGTTTGTTTGCTTGTGTGTTTATTGCGCATGTATTATAGATTCCTTTCAATAATGAGGAGAGAAAACGAAAAAATAAACATTGCAGGGTCATCCTAGAAAGTCGAGAAGTTCGTTTTTCAAATTACAAAACTAAAAATATTGATGGGTGATATAAATTTGGAACGGTCTTTTCACCGTTTAAATAAATGCACTCGTTTTTATCTTTAAAGTATCCAATGTAGTCTTGTGTATAGATGTCTGAAAATCCTACGGTTTCTGCAAGTTTTCTTAAGTTTTGGTCGATGGATTGTCTTTGAATCGTATACATTTTTGTAAAGAGTTCTTGGAATTGTTGTGTGTGGATGTGAGGTTGTATATCTAGTCTAGAGTACACATCTATTGATTAAAAAACTATTTTTGGGTTTCCAGCAATAGCTCTTATACTTTCTAGTGAAAAACTTCTTTAGTTGTGGCATAAGTGTTGAATATGGCGTGAGAAAATAATTTTTATCTTCATCGGGATTTAACTGTGCAATATTGTGGACATTTTCAGATCCACATGGGACAGCTGTATCCCAAAAATATGTTCTCCTAGAAAGTGTGTCAACAAAATGTACTTTATTTTTGTAGAATATGGGGATTATTTTGTAACATCTTTTGTCTTTAAATACATATTATGGTGATATTTTTTCGTACATTGTAATACCATAGTATATTTAATTCGTAGTCAATAAAACTTAATTTAATTCCTGACAACAAAATCCTGCATAAAGTATTTTTAATACTGCAAGTGCAAGTGATTGTAAAATTTGTGTTCGTTCAAGTTCACATAAGTGACGAAAAGTTTCTAGTTCCGATAGTGACATTTCTTGAAAAATTCTTTTTTTCGTATAGTCTATTTTTATGTCTAAGTGAATGTCACAGTAAATTGCACCAATATAGGTATTGTTCATAAGTGATAGTTCTTGTAAACGTGTACTGCTTTTGTCTTGTCGTCAAAGTTTTCCACCAGTTCTTCCTGTATTTTTCAGAAATGTTAATGGGACGTATGAGTTTTCGTCACGGATTGAAATGGGATGTGTAAGAATCGGGTTATTGATTAGTATTTCTGTGTTCATGTCAAAACCTTTTTCGTATTAGACAAGAATTTCTGAGTATTGTGTTTTATTAAGTGGAGTGTTATATTTGCAAGCGAGTTCTGTTTTTGGGTAGATTTGAAAACGTGTCAATTTGTTTTGTACATTATTGATATTGTTGAAACGTTGATTGTTTTGTCGGACTTTTTCAGGGTTTAGTTTATCATAAGGGATGGATTCAATAAAATATTTTTGATGAAGTTTTCTTATTCTTGGGTGTATTCTTGCAGCTTGAAAGGTGGTATATGTGTCTTCGGGGACCAAACAAAAATTGCTCGTGTTCTCGTTGTTGGATCGCAATTACCTTGATCATTTTACAAAATAGCCGTATTTCTTGATAAATTATAGTGTCGTTTTTTAAATCTCGTGTTAATTGTACTTTTTTGTAATTGGATTTTCCAATCAAAAAACATAATTTCTAGATATTTTTCCTTTTTGTGTCAGCTTTGCAATTAGAAGGCTTGTTTATTCCAATGTGTGCTATCCAATTTTTATCGTGAAGATCATACGTGAATTGTCTGTGTGCACCGTGGAACGGTTATTTTTCATCTAATTTTAGATGACCTTGGTATCTTTCAAGTTCCGCTTGATGTGCAAAATCTGGAAAAATTTCAAAATTTAATAATTTTTGGTTTGTGCTTTTATTTGTGGTTAATTTTAATCGATAAGGTTCAATTGTACGATCTTCAGGGCTAAGATGTAAAAGTCTTTCTTTATTACTTTGATAGAAAGATTTGGGATCAGGTCTATTTTTGTTTCCATTTGAGACTTCGGAACAATGCACTTGTTTCTCTGAGAACAATGCTGTAAATTTGTATCCCGTTAAAGGTGTATCCCGTCAGGCTTTTGAATAAAGTGTGGTTATTATTTTTGTTGTTTCTAGTTTTTGTGTTTGGGATTCGCATTGAGTTACTTGGTTTATTGCGTGTTTATGTACTGTTTTTTGTACGTTTTCTTCACAATCATAGTGTGTGACTAGTAAATCTTGGGGTCCTGTTCGAGGAGAAGAGTTTTTTTGACTGGTTGGCTCTGAAAAAGTAAAAGGAAGTAGGTTTTGAAGGAGGAGGATTACTAAAAAACACTTGAGTAGAATAGTCCTGAATATGGATTATAGAATGTGATATATTCAAGTGTCTTTTTTGTATATCTATCGTTTTTATAGATCATTTCTGTTGTGATAAATGGGGGAGGTAATGATTGAGCTGTTATATTTGGTGGAGCTAGGGGGAGAGGGTAATGTACTACATTGTTGCTTTTTACTGTTATTTCATAATTAAGTGTCAGATTGTCTTGTGTAAGGATTTGTCTATTGTATTCCTGTGTTTCTTTATGAATGTCGTGTCTATATTCTAATCTGTTGAGTGCCCAGTTATGTAGTCTGTTACTGTCGATGTGTTGACCAAACCATGGAGGGGATGCTACGATTGTATTCCAATCTAATCATAGGGTTTATTATTGGTTAAATGTTCCTCATATCTATCGTCTAAGTTTCTAGGGAAAATTGGAGGAAATGATGTTGTTGATGTCTGACCTATTGAAGGTGTTGAAGGAAGTGAGAGGGTTTCTGGTAATGACAAAGATCTATCTGATGAGATTTCTATAGGGTCGTTTACCAAGTTTTGTTCACATTGAGTGAAAGCTTGGGTCATTCAATGTGGGAGACGTTTTGTTGAAGTTGGGGGGTTAAAGTTATGGGGGATTTCACGAATTTGTTCGGAAGTGAGGGTTGATCCTAGGTAATCCGATGGTATGTTCGGATTATTTTGTTGTGAAGAAGCTTCTAATGGTGGGGGTATTTTGAATTGTACTACTGGAATGATCTAGAGGATTTGGGATTGGTGATGAGGGTATAATACAATAATCTCTGGGAGTTGTAAAATTTATATTTCTAGTGGAAAAGTTCATCGACACATTAATGTAATCGGATAGTTCGCTTGTTAGTACCTCACTTGAAGAAGCAAAATCCTTTTTGCAATTGAAATTAGACTTCATGAAAAGCCCTCAACGACATGAGATTTCTCGTCGAAAAGAAATAACTAGAACAAATAGTCGGAGCTCAACCACTAACATTGAATCAGTAGTTTCAACGTTTTCATCCAATTTTTTAAATACCCAGACATCATCCAGACAAACTTTAGACGCGATGCACATCAGACAGGCCAGGAGTTTAGATTCCTTGGCTTACAATAACTTGGTAATTTTGTCAAAAAAACCTGGGGGAGAATACAGCAAATTCGTCGATCCTCGAATCGAGACCTGAAAACCATCAAGCATGTGAACCGATATCAATAAGCTCAAATGCTAGAAGGTCTCTTTTAATTCCAACTTCAGTTGTCACAACACAACAATCAACATCGCTTTTAATACATCAATCGCAAGAACAAATGTCCGTGTCCAATACACTCCTCAAAGAATGCTCGATAATTTTAAAGGAAACAGTGCAAGTGCCTCTCAAACAGCCTTTCATCAGTTTCAGACTATGATGACCCCAGTATCAATTGCGCACACTAATTGAAACCTGTTACCTGCTTTATCGACAGCAAACAGCTCGGCCGGCGTTCAACAGAAATATTTCTTTCTGCATCCCTCTAGCTGACCAACTGTAAATGTTTTCAGTTTTGCTCACGCAAAAAGCCGTCGAAATTCATCACTACCACAACCAGCACTTTTAGCCTGCACTCAACAAGGACATTGCATGTTAGAGAGAGCCAGCAACAAGCATCTAGCAATCCATATAAGTAGTATGCATATAGTGCACTAGGATCGGGGGGGGGGGGTTGTCATACATGGATGACCATTAGGTATAAATCATAATGGTCACCATGTATTAAATGATCAGCAATGGTCACCATGTAATAATCCTAATTGTCACCATGTATAATTTTATACCTAATGGTCACTATGTAATAATCCTAATTGTCACCATGTATAATTTTATACCTAATAGTCCTCATGTAAAACTTCGGTATATTATTGAGTATTCCCACTGAACGTTGTGGAAACGGGAATGGAATTATGTTTTGGTCGGTGCATGTTTTCCCTTCTAAAGTTGGGGGTATTGGTTTGTTTACATGTAAAATGACGTTATATACCTATTATATGCGACCAAACTATATGGTATATAGGAAAGCACACGAATTTGGCAGCGTAGCTTAACTGTTGGCTGCGGTGAACGATTTCCTTCAAAAATGCATGTTTTATTACTGAATCTCGAAGAAAGCAAAATTCGTCAAGTGCGGCGGCCGCCACCTCTATTTAGGCAAAAACCAATTTGACCGAAATAAGAATGAAAAATTTCGTTCAGCCAAATGAAGGTAAAAACAAAGAAAAATTACGAAACACTGAAAACTCTAAAATAATGAAATTGGCTTGAAAATTTCGACATTTCCATTTTCCGTGTCTACAGGAGACTGAAAAAACTTCTAAAATCTATGACAAAAGCTTTGATTTAATAGAAAGGTTGAAAGAGCTAATAAGTTGAAGTGGGTTAAGATCTTGAAAAACGAGAACACTGATGAAAACCAAAATGGCCGATTAATTTTGCTGCAGCCATTTCTAAGACTTGCATATACCACTTTTTATAATAAAAAGGATACAATTTTCGGGGCTTCTAGAAAACGTTTAGTATTTCCTATTAACTTTTTTGCGCTAACAGAAATGTTGAAAATATTCATCAAAGCGGACCTAGAAACTGTGGGAAAACTGTTATTTGTGTGCCAATATATACGACAGCACAGAGTGACCATCGAATAAAGCAGGTAAAAACGTATTTGCGACTTTTAAGGAAAGTAGTTATTCAAATTAGAGCAAATTCATTCGGGAAAGACTGAACACAAACTAAGACAAGTTATGGATACAGACTCAAAACTTGATATGAGTTCGGAGTTATAATTTGAGCATCCAAAATTTTTGTTTTTTCCAATAAAAGAATATGCAATTAAATAATTTTTAATTTGATACTACAATCTAGTCAACTGTTCTCAGTATCTTCTAATTAACTCAATTTGGCTTTAGCAAGAGCTTTCTTTTCAAAATTTTGAAGCGCTATCATTTATTATCATTGATTAACCCTCTGTTCAACAAATTAAATTTTGAGTTTTTCAATATAAATCTGATCTTTTGAATGTTTCCATGATTACGCTATTGTCTCTCAAAATACGATGGCTTTTTGACCAAAATATTCGATTATTCATCTGCAACTAATTGTGTTATCAAGAGTTCAACCTTTCTTTCAATATATGTTTGAGGTGATCACTATTAGCAGTATCAAAACAGTTCGCATCATGATATTTCTTCTCATTTTCGCATGGATATTTGTCTTCTCTGTTAACAAAACATGTCTTCGAAAAACGGTTAGTTGTTCGAAATTTTAAGATAAAAAATCAAACCTTATCGTCAACACTCTACCTGAATCTTCGGATTCCGTCAGGATGATAGCTGCTTCACACTAAACAACGCTTTCACACCAATTTGGCTACAGCAGTTTCCGAAAACTTGTAAGTGCCATTTTGTAGTTTCAATGCATTTCGATAAACGTCAATTATGTTGTGTTATCTTAAGCTAGAACGACTAACAAAGACATGTTTAATTTGACAATAAGAAGTTTGTTAGACAGTTTTACTTTGAGGAATTAAAATTTTGAGCCTCAATGCAGAAAGACTTGCTATAATTTCAAACAAAAAAAGGCGTAAGCATTTTGAGCTATTTCATAAAAAGCTCTATCGACTAAATAAATCTTGAATTGGAAAAAAAAGTGGTACTGACTGTTAATCTGATTACACAATTGCTTCACTTCTGTGGGTTTATAACTTTGATTCAAAATTATGATTTTTCAATTGAAAACAATTGAAAATTTGTGGTTTTTAGAGATTGATCAATCATCTTTCAAATATACAATACCTGTCACTGAGACTTTGCTCGCTTACCGTCTTCAGCTCTACCAGCCGCATGTTTGCACGATCAATGATTTTCCTCAACAAACCATAAATTTTTTCTAATAAGTTTCTTATCGTAATTTTTACCTCTATGAGCAGCAGTTCATCAAACCTTTGGACTCCATGCTGTCTCCAATTGGACTTGTTGTTTGATGCTTCCATCGACAAAATTTTGTGAAAACTTGAAAACTGATCTTTCTTGTTACAATTTTGAAACATTTTTCATAATCATTGACTGCAGATAAATTGAAATTATCAATGCAACATATGCAACTTTTTCAAAGTGAAATGTTCACAATGAGGATACCTGGAAGATCAAATATTTCGCGGAAAATTTTTTTTAAAAAAATTATCAAATTGTTTTGCAAATCAAGAAAATGAAAAAAAACTGTCATTATAGTGTCTGGTTGATTATTCTAGAATATTCGAGTTACATATTTGGATTGAGTTACATATATACTTTTATATGAAATAACATAAACGATTACAACTAAACTCAAACATATATACCCCACCAAACATATAAAGCTGCATACTTGTAAACCTAAAAAACTTAAACACATTTTCATAACTTGCAAACTTAAATGCATACTCACAAAAAACAGTCATGCGTATTTTATTACAAACATACGTTTATTCATACACAATTAAATACTTACATAAGGTTAATCATGCAAACTTACATACAAAAACAATTACGTACACACTTACTGAATACAAACATACATACATGTATACATAAGTACAAACTTCCATAAACACATACATACCTGCATACATAGATACATACATACAAACTTACATATATACATACATATATAAAGTTACTTAGAGACATTCATACAACCATACGTACAAAATTACATACATATATGCAAAAATACTTCTATACATACAAACATTCAAAAATGAAGTCTTACTAAAGGTATGAATACAAACGTACATAGTCTTATACATAAGAAGAATGCAAATAAACTACCATACAAACATAAATTTTACATACTTGCTTACTTGCTTTTAAACCTGCAACCAATTATACGAAAATTTTGCTTACATACATGCAAAGATTTCACTTATTAGTTCTGCTGACTTTCAAAATACAAGCACATGTAAACACACAAACCAACTTGCATTCACTTCACACTTTCAAGACAAATTTATACACACATTCAGACAAAAAGAATCACGCATTACAGACTGGCATTCACATGTGTTTACATAAAATCATATAAACGTGCCATTCATACTCATATACGAATATGTATAAGTACTTGCCTACAAAAAGACATGGAATGTACTTTACAAGCATGCAATTACTCATGTGTACACACTTTCCGTTTAAACAGACATAAAACTTCAATCATAAGTTTGTACAATTTGCAAACCAGCTAATTTTTAATTTCTTTTAAACTGAAAAACATACATTGATACAAAATAATTGCTGGTCTTCATTAACTCAATCAAGCGGATTGGCTTTCGAGAATTCTTATTTACATAAAAACATAAAAATATACATAACTTCTAAATACTCAAATGAATACACACAAATAGTATGTGCATACATGATTAACTACATTTACACATGCAAAAAATTGTATACTTTTGCATAGATACATACATTTTACATAAATAGACACACACGCAAGTTTTGCTTTCATACATGCAAAGATTTTACTTATTAGTTCTGCTGGCCTTTGAAATACAAACACATGTAAACACACAAACCAACTTGCATTCACTTCACACATTCAGACAATAAGAATCACGCATTACAGACTGGCATTCATACGTCTTTACATACAATCATATAAACGTGCCTTTCATACTGATATACGAATATGCATAAGTAATTGCCTAAAAACATACATTGGTTGAAAAAATATGCTTGTATTTATTCACTCAATCAAGCGGACATGCAGCCAAGAGTTCTTACTTACATAAAAACATACAAATTTACGTAACTTCTAAATACTCAAATGAGTACACACAAACATTATGTACATACATGATTAATTACATTCATACATGCAAAAAGTTGTACACTTTTACATAGATACATACAGTTTACATAAATACACACATACGCAAAGCATATGTGCGTACATATATATTATGCTTATAGTATCTTGTCTAACTTTCAAGAAAAACTAGAAACATTAGTAAAATTCAAGTTGGGTTATAGTTATTCTTCTAGTTACAATTGTTTTGGTTTACACGCGCATAAGGAAAAAAATTGTACTCATACTTACAAACACATCAACTTGCATAGATACACGCATACACAAAAAGTACTTTTTTTTGCATTTGTTTATAGATTACTAGAAATGTTCACACAAAAATATATTCATTACGTTTTACGTATAAATATATTCAAATACAGTCAAACCTACATACACACTTTGATTTTTACAATGCAAACGTCGCAAGCAGAGATTTGCGAAGAAATGCCAGCTTTCAGCCAATTAATCTACACCATTTAGCAATGTTGTTTATCTTTGAAAAAATAAAAAAGGGCGATATACAATTTTTTAATATGTCTGTTGATCTCCCAAACGAATTTTCCAACGGTATAAAATTTCAACTCAAAATTGACCAGTGTGTCATGAGAAGCGCTTTTAATTGTCCGAAGAAAAAACCGAGGCTTACTAACTTGCATAACACGGGAAAATTCCAAAACAAATTGTTGAAAGTTTTTTGTTCGACGCTCCGAATAGAACTTTTTGACATATCGAAAATTGATTTCAAGTAATTATTTAGTCTTGTACAGAAAATTCAAGACAGTGGAAGTTTTGGTTCGAAACAAAAAATTTAGCAATTGTTCTAAGAATTGTAATCTTTTTTAAAAAACTTTGATTTTTTTTATTCATTTGTTAGTTCTGTAGTTTGATATATCTTCAGTTGACGATTAGGCTGCAGGTTAGTTACATTGACTAGAGTTGCACATTATGTTGTTTTCTCGCTAAGCCATCAAAACTTTTATTGTTTGAAAATATATATATTTGGTTCTGAAAAAGCTATTAATACAGGTTCAACTGTTCTTTTTTTCATCTTTTTCCCCCGTATTTATGCCATATCGATAGTTTGAGCTATAGTATCTTAGAAAATAATCTTTTAACCATGATAAAATTAACGGTTAAGGGTATGTTTTAGAGAAAACAAAAGTTGTTTTAAGCTGATGTTCAACTCATTTTTTCAGTAATGAAGGAAACTTTCAGTAAATTTTTAAAATTTGTGCAAAATCAACAACCCAATCTTCTCTTGCAATTTTGAATTTTCTAGAACGACTGTTTTTTAGACATGCTTCTAAATGAAACACAAATTTTTTATAATTTTAAAGAATTAGGAGCAAAAAAAAATTTTGTTCGTTTTGTTTTGTTTAATTTGGATTACAAAACAAACAGCTAAACATTAATAAATTCAACATAACTATTTGAAAAAAAAACAGCACAAAACACAAAACAGACTGAAAACTTTTCAATTGACGCCACGTATAACAGAGATTGATGCGTTCCGATCCTTTTTCTTGTTTTTTTGCGAGCAACTGGCGTTTACTTTTGACTAATATCGGTTGTCTGCCTACTGCACCAAGGGCTCACTGTTAGACCAATTTCTGCAAAGAGAGTAACAAAGTGAAGCTGGTGGCTCCATTTGCAGGCCGACTTGGGCCTCTCGACTTCCTGGGAAGATCCAATTTGTCTCTACGAAAGAGAAATGCGCTCATAAGGAGATGAGTAAATCTAGATCCTTGATTAGCATAACTTTAGCTATTTGCGCTGAATCGATGATTTAAACTCCGATGATCAAAAAATTATTTTTTCTGATGGCCTTTAAACCATATTTAACCATATTTTTACGAGATATAAATGCAATAAGATAACCTAAATGGAAAATATGTGATTTAGAGTGATCCAATTATCATGCTTTGAATTTAATTGTTGTCTAATAAGGAAAGAAAATCTCTGTGAGCAGTCTTGTCAAAAATAGTACGTTTTTGAGCGGAATCAGTCAAAACTTAAACATACAGTTTTTTAAAGTTTTGCGGTAACGGAGAGCAAACATTGAATTGGAAACGGGTAAAATTCTGAATCAAATTATGAAAGCACGCGCCTGCAGAGGCGTTGTTAATGCGCTAAAAACAGAACAAACCTTATCATGAATTGGAAATGAAATAGCTGACAAATGCTTTCTTTGGATAATCAAGACCACATCTTTTCTAACTTTTGATAGTAATTTTATCGACTCTTCTTCAAAATGAACAGTTTCGGACAAGTAATAAAACACAGCATAGTTTTGGGCTCACTTTCATATCTTGTATTCAGCGGATAATCTAAATTGAACACATAAATTTCCTTATGTTTGATTGAGATTTATGATTGGGTATAGATGTCAGTCCACAACCAGAAAGTTTTTCAAAAATAATCCCTTTAAATTTTAACCTGATTTAGTCTTACCAGAATTCGTTTATCTGCTGGGAAACTTATCCAATTTGGCTACGCTGTGTATGATCTATCACTAGCTGATAAGCGAATGGTTCGAATAAACTATAATTTATGTATATAAGTCTGTGTTTGAATTTTTACGCGTGTTTATTGGTATGTGTAATTGTTATTTTTTTGTATATATGTTCAGAAGTGTAACAAAAGCTAAGAGTTAAGCCACAAATCAAACTCAATGTAGCTTTAGTTCCAGATTAGTCGAGATTTTCTAGAACATTTTACTAGGTGTTGTATCTGTACTATGTTCAACCAGATACTACAAAGTAGTATAATTATGTGTAAATTGGAGGCATTGTATGTTCAATATTTACATGCTTTACGGTTTGCTTGTATTGGAAATGTTATATCAGAAAAGATGTACAAGCATGACGTTCCAAAACGTTTTCGAATCAATTTAGGATAAATAACTGTAATTGGAAAAACAATTCGATGTCAAAATCAATCCAAAATCTTCTTTTTACTTCTCTTCATTATTCTAGATTGTTTCACCAGATGCTAAGTAAGTGGGTACTGATTATCAATCAGATTTGGATACGTAAAATTAGTGCGTGTATATAGGCATTTTAATCAATTTTTATTTGTAATTGTAAGCACGATTAATGTCTTCTTTGTATGTTTTTGGTTATATACATTTGTTTATAATGATTCATATGTATAAAGTCACTTATGCGATCAAAAGTATGCCATCAGAAGTGCCAATTTAAATAGAAAAACAATTCATCTCAAATTTTTTTGCTGCTCCTGATTTCTGAATAGTTGACCACATACTAAAAATTACCGGATACAACATTAAAACGTATTTCTATGGCTACATAGACATATAGTGTGTGATATAGTTATAGTTTTACAAAACTTATCATTAATTTCTTAACCTGTAACATAATCCTACTCGATATTGATAATCTGGCAACACATTTGGTCTTACTGTTGTTGTCAATATAGTTTTGCTTAAAATTCAATCTGTTAAACAAGGCTAGAA